>NC_071099.1:11307782-11607782 GCF_027358695.1 Spea bombifrons
GTGAGGTCAGTGTCAGGTTGGGATGGAAATGGGTTCTTCAAAAATATTCATGGAAAGCCTAAGTAAAGATATAGTAGAACATGGACACACGCTCTTGCCTGGCTATCTAAGGAGATGTGAGGCTCAAGTCTCAGAATGTTTTGAACCTATGTTGTAGGAACAATCCATTCCTAACATTTGTTTGGTTTCCACCATAGTCATGTGAGCCATGGACGCATTCTCCACCATCACAGAATATCACCAAGCAAAGTTCTCTCCATATCGTTGGACAAATGAAACCGAGATACAGGTGGGGAAGGTGATGTCCATCTACCACCAATTGGCCAACACAATGCGATATCCATTGTTGGTCGAAGCAAAATAATTATTTGCACTAAGCCATTGAAATTATGGCTAAGACCTGATCCTTTAGTCACCTCTATCGAAACCCCATCTCCATCATCTTCCCTCATCTCATGCTTCTTCTAACATCTTATCACTGCTTGCAACTTGTCTTTTTGTCCCCCCCCATCTCTTTCCATCTCACAGTCTATCCCTCCAGCCATAATAATGAAAAACAGCAGATTCAATTCTTGAATTAGATTGGGAAATTAATCAAAACATTTATTATGCACTCTAAGCTTCAATCTTCAGAATTGGATGACTACACTGAACAAAATAAACTCTCGAAAAAAAAGCCACCTCGGCTTTTCTAGCAAACGGAAACGGTGATAGCTTCAATGCTATTACAAAAGATTACAATTAAATCAGATATTGTTTTTTTGTGATAACAGGGATCTGAGTGATAGCAATTATTTCCCAATTTATAGAACATTTTGTAAACACTTTGGTCTCCAAGGGGTTTATTTAGTAAAAACGTGAGTTGAAGTGAGATGAGACATTTCATCTCGCCGGTTAAACTATGCGTTATAAAGAAACGACTTATGGAGTTTCTCCTCTGCCGAAAAGGCGAATTTAGTACTTTCTTCCGAGATTTAACTTCATATCGAGGTTGTATTTTTATAATACACCGTTAAGAAGATGGGATTGAATGGTTCATCTGGTCGTTGAACCACCAGTGGTGGGATATGAGTTAAGCCTGGCCCAAGGTCTGAGATAAGACTGATTGACCCACCAGATACTAAGGTCATCATAAGCATTCTTCTCATACCTTGACCCTAAAACAGAAGCAGAGGAGAGCAGCATTCCGTTTAAGAACTTTGGTGTTCCTTATTAACCCCTTAAGGACAATGGGCGGTCCCAAAACCCATTGAAAACAATGCATTTTGAGCCCGTACATGTACGGGCTTTGTCATTAAGGGGTTAATACTTTTTTAAGTTGAGTGTTTCCCAATTTTCTCTTGGTAACGAATAACGTTTATCACCCCCGAATAACTCATGCGTGTCAGTAAGGACTTATTTTGAGGTCAGTATAATCGGAAATTATCGAATCCTCCGTAATACGTCCCCGTAATAAAACATTATCATTACAAGAACATATTATTCTCTTACTGTAAAATTTCTAACAATTACACCGGCAATTGTAATTGTGTTTCCAACGCAAATTAACATTTTAATTATACCATATATATTTAACCTTATGCTTGGTTTGTTAGGAATTAAATAAATATAATATAGAAATACATAACATTTCTATGATTGAGTAACCCATGTTGATTTAAATAAACTTAAATTAATAGTAATATATTTAAAACAGGCTATTTAATTCTATCGGTGCTCTTAATTGGTTGTCAGGTCAAATTACTTTAAACGCTACGCTAATATATATATATATTTTTAATTTATTTTTTTATAATAATTGAAACCAGTTTGGTTGGGTGAGGTGGTCGAGTCTCAGACCCAGAGCTTTAGCCTTAGATGGAGGAACCCATGAAGCCACCCTGGTTTTCCAGGTCATATGGGTTTAATGGCATTTTTGGGCAAAAAAAATATGCTATGAAGGGTTAGAAAAAGCCAGGAGAAGATAAAAGGTCAGGGCTGGAGGGGAACAATTCACTCGCATTTTTTCTTAATACACCTCAACCTCTTAATAGATTGTAAGCTCTTAAGAGCAGGGTCCTTTTCTCCTCCTGTACCGATATGTCTTAACTTTCTATTAACCATTTTTGATGTTAGTGTTCATTTTCCAACTCCTCTATTGTAATAGCGCTACGGGATCTGCTATATATATATATATACCGTATTTATCGGCGTATAACACGCACTGGTGTATAACACGCACCCCCATTTTTTAACAAAAAAACTGAACAAAAAAACTTCATCAGAATCACTGCTATCTGGGAAACCACACACACACAGTAAGACACACACAGTAAGACACACACACACTAAGACACACACACACTCAGACACACACACTCAGACACACACACCCTAACCCCCCTTCTCAGGATCTCCCCTCTCTCTCCCTAACCCCATCCCGGTCACTTACCTTCAACTCCTGTGTTGGAAGCGTGAGGCGTTTGTCTCGGGTGCCGGCGCTTCACTGCTGAGCGCCGGCACCCGAGACAAACGCCTCACGCTTCCAACAGAAGAGTTGAAGCGCTGAGGCAGGCGGCGGCGGCGGCTGAGGCAGGCGGCGGCCAGCAGAGGAGTCCTGGATTTCTGTCAGTCAGGGGGGCCCGAGAGTTGCCGAGCGGTCGTCTTCAGCAACCGCTCGGCACCCCTTGGGCCCCCCCCTGACTGGCAGAACTCCAGGGCCCGGTCGCAGTTGCGACCCCGGTAGTTCCGCCACTGGCTCTAGGATTTATCGGCGTATAACACGCAGGTAGGATTTCAGCTTCAAATTTTAGTTAAAAAAGTGCGTGTTATACGCCGATAAATACGGTATATGTATATATATACAGTTTAATATAACTTCAAAGGCAGATAAAGCAGGAGAGATGTGGGTCCTATGGGGTATCTGCAAAAAGGTCAACGGTTAGTTTAGGTCAATAATACATGAAGCATGTTTTTGAGCATGTGCATCTTAATTGGACATTAAGCAGTTAAGCGAGCAGCGGACGTAGAAAACTCAATAAATCCCCCCACGCCTACAGCAAAACATCACGGGGGCCCACTTTTTTTCTACAAGTTTCCAAAGCTTTGCAGAATAATTGCTGCGGGGAAACGATACCAAGAAGTTATTTTACACATTAAATGAATGAAAATGAAACCCAATAAGGGAGAATGACCTTCGAAATCTGTGCTGGAAACTAGTAAGTGTGTTTAAGTAGGATTGATTGTGTAAGTCTCAGCGCTACAAGTGATTGCATGGTACTTGCAACAAAAAATAATAATTGCACTTCTGAAAAATCTAAATTAATTAGCGGGAGGTAGCCTCGCTCTTAATAACATGCTCGTAACTTGTTGACATTTTCACTAACCATCCCCTAGAATGTGGAAAATAATTATTGTATCAACTACAGTATCATTTTTACTCAATTTCAATAAAATTATTAGAAAAAAAAGTAGCTCTTTTGCAATTTGATTCCCTTCAGACGCAGGGGAAGGAGAATGTGATTCCTCCCTACTTTAAGGATTTGTATGTGTTTATCTTGCAGTTCCACATGCAGCCACTAGGGACTCTATAGAGTAATAAGAGACTATGCAGTCTCTTTTGGTGGTCAGTGCCAACCCATTGGGGGTGTGGCAATAGGACCCTTCTTAACATATAAATAAGCAGACCACAACATATTGGGTAGCACAACTGATTTCTTGAGGCCAGACTAAAGGGGTTAATCCTTTAGAATGTTGTTACCCAAGATTCCGCAATAGTATGATGGGGAATCTGATAACATTAACAGGTTGAAACAGAGATATGAGAAGTGAAGATCCCTGTTCTATTCAGTTTACTGCTGAAAGGGGAGCCCTTTAAATGTGCATCAGTGTTGTTTTTAATGACAGATAAGAAGCACGGCGAGGAACGGGGCATTTGTTGGAATATGCCGTTGATGGCCTTAGCGGCATGGCTCTGACGCTCCATGTTGTACGGTGATACACAGCGGTTACTTAATGTCCTCCAGCAAGTCATCGTCCTCTTTCATGTGTGACAGCGGCATTACTGGCACGCTGACCCCTCTCCATCTCTGCGGGGAGCTCGGCTCTTTCTCGTCGGCAGATCGACACGGACACAAGCAGCTGCCAGGGCGCCGGATAACATTAGTGATGTGATGCCTGGTCAGGTATCGTGAACGGCCAGGTCCTTGGGGGCAGAACAGGTGCACAAAGCAGCAGCAGCGAAAACAAAAACCTACGAGATCGGAAATCGCTGGCTGTCTGCTTTAGACAAGACAGCAGTTGCAGGCGTTGTAAAAAAAAAAAAGTATAAAAAAAAAACAAAAAAGAAAAGAAAAAGAAAGAAAAAAAGCCGCGCAGGCGGTAAAGTTTTTAGAAAAATTCATTTTATAGACAGAGGGAGAATTGTGCTCGGTAGCAGAACGAGGAGGGGTGAGACGCACAGATGTTCGGAGCGGCGTCTGATCGGGGGAAACAGAATGAACCCAGAAATTAATCTTGCAGAAAGTTTGCTTTTTTATTCTAGATTCTCGAACAAAGATAATATTCCTTATGCGCGGAGGCAGACAGCAGGTGTTGTGTTTTTGGGGGGGTTTAGAGGCATTTTGCCACAGTCCATCGACGCTGTCATCCATCGTCCAGCATGTTGTCGGTTGTCTGTGACTCACGGGTCTGATACAAAATATAAAGCAGACCTTAGATGCCTCTCCTAAGGCACATAGCGTGAGAGCAAATGGAAAATAATTAACCCTCCCAAAAAACCCTAGTGCCTTTCCTGTTTTTATACTATGCACAGATATTCCCCCTAGGGATGTTTTTTCTGAACGATGGAGTCTAATATAATTTACCTGTGAGGCTGACCTCAGCGCGCAGGCTGTCACACAAACACGCAATAAGAGTCCCAAACCCTGCAGATTAAGGAGGAATTATATTACTCTTGTGGCTATTCACTAAGAAGTCGAGTGGTCAGTTGAGTTAAGGGTTAACTCAACTGGCCAGAGTTGTCTCCAGTTGCATGCTGGGCCGCTGGAGCATTTGCATGAAATGCCAGATGGCCAGTCCAGGACTGGTATGCTGGTTCAATGTGAACTTGCATGCCCTCACCTGAAACTCACACAAATAACACTCACTCTCTGCACAAATACATACAAAAATAAAAAAAAATTCTAAAGAAGAAGGGGGGATCTTCAGCCAGCTCTTGGTTTATAGGGGGGGCTATGGATCCCTGTTTTTCTATTGTCTTGTAGCAAAAATATACAGTCATTTGGGGAGGACATCTGATTATACTTGCCACCTTGCAACATTATGAATCTGCGTGTCGTGACGTGGCTTTCCCTTTATAGTGGGTGGTCATGCCTCCAACCACCCACCAACGCAGGTGCCCTTAAATGATTGGCAGAACCTGAACCGGTCCGAAGTCTCAAGGCCCCCTCCCCCCAGTTTCAGGGTGAATTTTTTTTTTAGGGTGTTAGGGTGTACGGGCAGATTCTCAGGGGGAATGGGGCAATTCATTGTGTTTCCAGTAGCCTCTGAGATAGTAATCCCAATCCTACTTTCTGTCTCTACATATATTCACAAGAAAACTGCAACTCACCAACACTTTGGAGTAATGAGGCTCAGCGAAGCGTATTCTAATTAATCATTGTTCGTTATCTTTGCCAACACTTGACAAACTTGTTCTCCGTGGATACTTTTTTTTTCTTTTAATTTTCTAGCGTAGGCTGATCTGGCACCAAACACCTTTATAAAAAAAGAAGAAAGAAAGAAAAAAAATCCAAGTAGAACCATTGATTTTGCTTTTATTGAGAAGAAACGTGCTGTAATTTCACTTTTTTTTAACCAAACGATTAGCAGAGACCTAGACGCGCGCCGCGGACGCCTTGGCCGAGAAAAGGGACGGCGATGGGAATTCTGTCTTTGTCCCGCGGCGTACCCGAGGATTATGGACAATATTTGAGTAATTAATTGTGAAATTAAGTGGGTGTTAAGGAAATTAGATGACATCATCAGTCGTTAATTATACCGTTTTATCGGAGATCTGGAGGACGTGTATATTGAGAGCGTCTCTGTCTTTGAAGTTAACTTTCGAGTTGCCGGATCAAATTCAGCTGTGTCAATTCTCTTGCGAAAGACTAAAGAAACAGAGGTTCAAATATATATACATCACACCTCCCAAGTGTCCCTATTCACTTTATCCAGTCCCTCCTTCCTCCCCTGATGCCCTCCCCTCTTTAATAGCAGCTCGGACAGTTTCTACCTAATAAATGTGGGTGGAATGTTCGTGAAATTGATTGAAAAAGGACAGAATGTTGTTGGTTGCGCACGAAGCTACCGCTACGTCCTCCATGTCTCCAGTGGCACTTTGCAATTTGAATATCTCTCCATTAGACAGCAAGACAAAGAATAATTAAACGGGATAAGGTTCACCCATTTTCTTTGTCTAGAATTGACAAGACAGAACGCGGCTTTTCCGGAATTTAATATAAGGATACATATTCGGGGTCGAATTCCCTTCTTGCCGACTGTCACTCACGCGCGCCGTGATTTATCAGCTGCAAAGAGCACCGATCATCTCTAATTTTCAATAGAGAAAAGACAATATCTCTGGAAAGGTCTGAAATTTTATTTTAAACCCCCGTGTAACCAATAATTACACTTTTCATTTGATTTTTCGGCACTAAAGCAAAGCATTTATTTATTGAAGCTCTCCGATGCCGGGAAGACAGGTTTATAGGAAATTTGTGACAGTTCTGTCTGATAAACAGAGCTAATAAAGTGAACGGGTGTTTGTATAAGGCGTACGAATGATTAGAGCCATAATACTCTACATATTTGCCTTGTCAGAAGGAAAAAAATCGGTTGGGGGGGAAAAAAATCCCGGTTATGATTAAATACTGACGTATTCTGCCGTGTGTCGGATCGCTCTTGTACAGAACTACCCCTGACGATATTCTCCAGGCCACTAAACTACTGCAGAATAAAGCAATAAAATAAATTCGAAATAGTCAATGTGACGAGGGATATTATTTTCGCCCCACATTCAGAGCTGGTAATGCCACATGAATTCATTATAGATCGATTAAAGAATGACCACCCGAGTGTCCCTGGGTACCGTCAGGATTTGACCCTGAGTCTCAGGGTTTTACCCCAGTCTCATGTTCTCGGGGTGAATGTTAGGGTTTTTTACCCCAAATCTTGGGGTAAATGGGCAGATTAACAACTCATTCCTATTCTCCTCTGATTTAATGTTATCTGAGCGTCCTGGTGCTTTTCAGGTGTGATCCCTGCTTGAATACAGGTGACTTCATTCAGAATATCCTTACCAGAAAATGTATGGCTTCAAAAGGGCCAATACTAGAACCATTGGGTGCCAACATTAATCAGTCACGGCCAAAGGACCTGTGCAGTGGGCAATTAAAGGGTTACATTTAGATTTATATAGTTTTAGATATAACTTTATAGCTAGTTAGATACAAACTGCGTAAAAAAAGTGGGGTTTGGGGGCTTTTATCCCATAATACAGGAAATCTACCCGTACCGGCCATGTTCAGATAAACGAACGGACTCCGTATGGGTGACTGTGACTTTAAATACCCCCCCTCATAGATGAAAGTACGCAAAATAAATTAAATCAGCTTAAATATGGAAAACGCAATCGGATCGCAGCGATATGTTCGGGGGGGATGGGTGACCCGTGAATATTCTTCATCCTTGTGTATAAAATACACACACAAAGCATTTTGCGTGTTCGTCTCTTTAATGTCCCGGTAAATGTTCATGTAAACGAATTTCACGCACGGATAATTCTTATAGTTTATGAAAGAGATACAGAGAAAGACATCAGGCATCGCTTGGGAAGTTAGTCCGATCTGATCACAAATCCAAAGAGATGCAATTTTGGAGGTATGAATGGTTTAACCCTTTAAGAACTGGAACAAGAGTTCATTGAATTTATAAATATCTCTCTCTCTCTCTCTCTCTCTATATATATATATATATATATTTATTTTCGTCTTTAGTGGATTTGGTCTGTTGCATGATATCTTCACGTCGCGATAAATCACGATCTTAAGGACCGTCTCTTTTTGATTGCAGCGATTAGGGAGTCGCTGCAGTAGCATATTTGCGATGAGCCATTAAAGAGTTAAAAATTGAAAAGGTCCCTTGGATCTGAGGATTTATAAAGCTCCATCAGTCTCCATATGGTTTCCAGATAGATATCGATCATTAACCCATCAACCCAACCCGACGTTACACTGAAAGATCTAGGGCTACTGTCCCTTTAAATGATCTGAAAAAGTACATTTATTCCACTTGTAGAAAAATGACCTTTTTCTTGCGCTTTTTATTATTTTTTTTTGTTTGTTTGTTTTTAGCCTACAGTTAAAATCTGGAGCTTGATTATATTCTGGTGCTTCCAACGACTTAAAAATGAACTACATCTGGTCAGCGTTTAGCACAGCGTGGCATGTAACACACCAGGGTGTAGAGATTAATCATCCTCCATTAGCCTTAATGTTGCTTTAAAACACATCGTACAAAAAAAAAAAAAAAGAGAGAGAAATACATTTCGGCGCGTTTCGCCAGCCAAATGTTTAATTAGGGTTAGTGTCGGCCAAAAGTTTAATTGGAATCACTGTTGAAGAGTTTGGGTGAAAGTTTAGAAAGCCAAAAGGTCTACCGAGGGGTTAATGATATAAATATTTTCTATAACAATAAATCTGTATTCCGGCAAATAAAAAGCAGGTTTATTATAGCGAACATTAAGTGTAACAAAAGACAAATATACATTAATGTCGCGGTAATGATGTCATTGTTACAATGTAACGACAGAGTAATATTTTGACTCGCCAGGGTTCTTTCTGTTAACTGTGTCAGGGCCGGCATCCACAGTGCCGAATCCTTGATTTTTAGGTTTTTTTGGAAGTTATCTTTTTATTTTATTTTAAATGCTCTGTTGGTGCTTTAAAGTTAACATAATAAGCGTCGTTTTTGGCCAAAAACTAGGTCAACCGTTCTATTCATGTTCCCAATTATCTTTTGTTTTACCCTTAGCCCCTTATTCCCGTAGACTGCGAATCTCCGGCGCATAAGGACCCCCAGCAGCCCCATCTTCAGCATCCTGTAAGGAGAAAAAAAAAGACCAAAAAAGAATAAGGTCAAGGCTGGTGACTTCTGAACAATGGACGAGGACATCGAGGATACATAAAGAACGTTAAAAGCAGGTTATTAGCGCGTATCACAGCTCCGCTCCATAACTTCTCATCTCTGGGTACCTGCAGGAATTTTATGATTAACAAAGGTTTTTGGATTTCATTGATATGGATAGCGCTTCTATAGGTGGTGAATGACGAAAGGCGAGATGGGTAAAGTTCTCTGAATAGAATTTCAGTTTTTGTTCAGATTGACAACTGAGGACCTTTTGAGGACACCTTGATAAAGGTTGCAGATGCGCCCAGGTGCTCCGCAGCCTGCATCAGACCTTCCTTGAGAGTGGCAGATAAATGGAACAGCCTCCCAGCAGTGATGGAATACAAGCATGGCATAGGCAAATGGCTCCTAAATCTAAGACGAGACCAACGACTGATTAAGATATGGAAGGCTGAACTCTTAGTGTACTTTTGTCTCGCTTTCAAGGGTACCGGTCCATCCCAAAATTTCCATCATCGTATAGAGCGTCAACGCCGAACCCTTGCCAGGTCTGAGATTCCAGCCGTAGTCATCGGGCGCAGTTCTGCCGGTCCGACAAACCTTACCGCAGACATTATGGACCTCATAAACCCAACCAAAAGCAGTTTATTTGTATTTATTAAGATAAGAGTTGCTCCTGGTTACCCATCTGTTGTCCAGTTAAAGTGGATATTTGGTATCACAATGACCTACAGCCTTTAGTAATTAAATTGTCTTCTTTGTCTCGGAAACGCAAGTGGCAACATAGACCAGAAACGTGTGCGTTAGACATTAAATGCATCGTAATATCAATGAATTTACACCTGTGGAGCAGAGTGACGGCTGTGGGGGTTCGTTCTACGCGATACTGCTTGAGCTCCTTAAAGATGTTTAACTAAACAACGGGAAATAATATCTTCTGGAACAACACCTTTGGATCTGAAGTTAATTAAAATGTGAAGAAATGAAACAAAGACTAAATTTTCCCATCGCCATAGCAACTCATAATATTATACCCAAGTCATCACTTCCGAGTCCCTCCAATCCAAGAAAACAAGCAGCGTAATGATGGTAATACGGATTTAATTTCTGAGAGAGGGTTCTGAAGCCGTCTTTATAAGAGGGATACCTTTTTTCTTGACTATGGAATATTGCAGGGTGACATCAGGATTACCCTTGGATTAGGTTAGCCCCGAGTGCTAAGAGAACCCGTTAAATTGAGATGTGATCTCTATCGGAATGTTTATACAAGGCCTTTACCGCTGTTTGCTTGTGAGGGAGAATGAGCTAAAAGGGACAACGCGGTCCTTTTTAATTTTATTCTTGTTAAAAAAAAGATTAAAGAGACACTCCAGCATTTATATACCCTTCAATGCATATGTTAGGGTATATAAATTTCCATAGGGGCCACAATATAAATTTAAATATAGCTTTAAAATTATATTGTGGCCCCTGTGGAAATGCATGGGGGGTTCTTCAGATCTCCACCATATGCATTTGCCATGCAGGAGATGCGTTCGTCAATGTCCCATGTCTTTGGGAAGAATGTATCTTGGAGATAATGTTCCTTGGTGTTCCAGGTAGAACGCATGTAGAATGGGTAGAAATTATGGATTGACCCAACTCGTACTGGTCTTACCGTAGAGAGGAGATGGCACAGGTCGTAAACCTAGTCGGGAAATCCATCATAAGCTCAAACATGGTGTCCTGGTTCTAGAATGGAGTCAACGTTCCAATGGGATCGCAGGGAAGAAGGATCTTGATCTAATATCTGCTTTTCTGATACGCTTTGTTTCTTTGATGCTGAAAACTCATCCCATTTGGCTCTGAAAACCTGTATAAGAAGATTAATTAAAAGCAGCCATAGTGCAACCGAGACAGTAGGGAGAAAGAAAAAAAACTAGCTTGAAGGTAGAATGTAATTAATTTCGTACAAGAGAAACATGAAAAGAAGTGTATGATACCAAAGGATAGACGCCATCTCCACCCAAAATGATAATGAGAAATACAATTCAAGATTAAGCAGAATTTGAAAGGAAATAAGTGAAATAATTATACGGCACTTCAAGGGAAAAAATAAAACAAAGGTGATTAGCAAAGTGATCATAAAAGATTCAAACGCTTCCAACGCTGACGTTTTCTTGTCCGCGAGGATTTTTCGGAATGTTTTTCATACTTCCAGCTCCTAGGAAAGAAGTGAATTTTAAACACAAGTTTACACTCATAATTTATTTACCTCCGAGAATGCGGATTTCAGCATTTATCCAAAAGAATGTAAAAAAAAAAAAGATTTGAGGTCAAAATTCCAATAATGAACAAGATTAAGATAGAATGAACTAGAACTTTTCTTTTTGTAATTTCAGAATTTAATTCATAGTAAACGACGTAACAAAAAATACATATTTTTTGCGACCCGAAAACTTCTGGCGGGGTTTTGCAAACGTCAAAAATATACAAGATGAAAATTTCCCCTGCGTTGCCATGTTCTACAAAGAACGCCCTTTTCTTTTTTCATTTAGACAAAAAAGAAAATAAAAGAATTGTAAAATTTGTCCAGATCCAGGTTAAAAGCTTTTGTTCTTGAAGATCTTAAGTATTCAAAGAGATGATATCTAAATCCTTTCAAGATTTCTAGGAGGACTCAGCAGGGGTTATATTGCTCTATATTATCAGAGAGATATCATAAAGCAGAAATAATTATGGGTCTTATCAGCTGGAGGGTGAGGAAAATTAAAGTCAGCTCCGGGTTTTATCTTAGGCCCTGCGCTAAGTCTGACCCACTCCCTGCCCCCATCCTCGCAGCAGGGCGCCGAGATATGACCATACCCGGGAACATCCAGGCTCCTGCTAACCAGAGCCCTCCCACTTCCAGATGAGGGTGGGCGGGTCTACTGACATCGGCGAATGGTAAGAGGGGAAGTGGGCAGGAAGTGCAGCAATGCCGCTTCCGTGACCCCGGAGATTCTCTGGTATGGATATGACATCATATCCTGGCGCTCTGTGCCTTAAAGGTGACCCAGAGAAGCAGCGACCCGGAGAGTTGCCAGGTATAAATATGACATCATATCCTGGAGCTCTGTGCCTTAAAGGTGACCCACAGAAGCAGTGACTTGTAGCGTTGCCAGGTATGGATATGACATCATATCCTAGCGCTCTGTGCCTTAAAGGTGACCCATAGAAGCAGCAACCTGGGGAGTTGCCAGGTATAGCTATGACATCATATCCCGGTACTCTGTGCCTTAAAGGTGACTCAGAGAAGCAGCAACCCAGAGAGTTGCCAGGTATGGATATGACATCATATCCTGGCACTCTGTGCCCTAAAGGTGGGCATTGTCACATAGAACATCCTATGGAGAGACAGGCTGGTTCGACACAGTCCTCCGTATTGAACTGTGACATTATGGGTGACTATTCATTGAAGTAAAGAAATATTTTGATCTACCCTGTTATTAAAAGGAAAAAAAAAGAAGAATGACCGTTCATCTTAAAAAAAAAAAAAAAATTTCTATAAATGCCTTAATAGCTTTTTTTAATGTTTTTTTTCCTATTCTTTTTTTCTGACAGCCATCAAAGTAAAAATTCATGTAGGAATTCTCTGACACTGAATAGTAAAAGCCATCATTTTTTTGTACGTGTGGAGATAGTCGAAAGGGATAATTAGTACACACTAATTAATTATAACGTAGAAATACAGATGGAGAGCAGGGGTGGGTTGAGGTGACTGTGACTGAGTATAGCGTTTTCTTGAACGGCAGCGGTATGAGCGCATGTTCAAACTCAAAGGGCAATTATCACCTAAAAAATATGGTAATTATACGAGTTTAAGAAAAAAAACCTGCAAAACTATGTCACTGGGAGGCAGGTGCAAGGTGTTTCTGAATGCATAAGTAACCATATATTAACATACATGAGCACGAATGCTAATATAACTACTTTTATATATATAAAAGTCTCTTTTTCCCTTTAAGCAGGGTAAAAAACACTAGTATTGCATCATAGCGCCTCCTAGCCAATCAGAGAGCTTCTAATTAGTAGGCTTTTCATTGTGAGCCCAACCAGTAGGTGGCGCTGCAGCATGTATTTCTCTGTCCGATTCTATAGACGCTGCTCAGTGGGTGGCACTACCATATAAGGACATATGCAGCTGCCTAGAACCCTTATTGGTCTACGGGGCCCGGAAACGCGGATTCCTCTTAAAGTTATACCGCCATATTTTATACCTTTCTGAAACAAAATTGGGACTTGAGTTTGGTTTAAATAATTCACATGCGACCCCTCTAAATCTTTTCTCTTAGGGCCGTTTTTAATCTTCCTTATGAAGGCAGTAAAATACACCTACACATCGATACGCGGGGTGCCGGTGGGGGTCGGGAATGGATAGTTACGGTGGTAATAACATTTGGATGATATCAATCTAATACTAAAGAGTCAGCGGGGAATCGGCTGGTGGTGACAGCTCTTTCACGCTACAGCATGCTCTGTCCAGACAGAATAGTGCCCTATAATCTCTATATCAGTATTAAGGCTCCCAAGAGCCGTGGATAGGGTAATAAATTAGGGCCCCTAGTTTCCCATGGCAGCAGTTTTTGGATACATTGCACCCCAGGGTCAGATTTGCCAAAAAGCATCCTAAGCAGTAGGGTCAAAAAAGGTAAAAACTGCTAACTATTCCTTAAACGGCAACTATCATACCTGAATTAAAACTGTAATTAAATCTAACGCTAGCAATCATCTATCACCACTGTTATAATTTGTATTTTTTTTCCGATTTTTATGTTTTTTTGGATTTATGGTATTGGAGAGAGTAATGGATGCAGCAGATAAAATTAGCAGCAGCGCCACCTACTGGTTCACATCATCGTTAATGGCCTACTAATTAAAAGCTCTTTGATTGGCTAGGAGGTGCTATTATGCAATACAAGTGTCACTCGCTCGTCATAAAGGAAAAACAGACTTCTATGAAAGAATAAATAATTATATTCAGATTAATGAGTCAGAGGGTGATTAAGACTGAGAAACTCTTGAGTTAACCACAATGAAGTATGATAGGACCTTATTGTGTTTATCTACTACATTGGACCAAGTAAACAGAGCTGGGACATGTACAGAAGCATATAATACAATTGTTATAAATACGTATTTTGTGAAAAGTCCTTGATATTGGAAAATAAACCAGATTTTAAAAAATCAAAAACAAATTTTATGTTATACAAGTAATGTGCCACGTTGATGTGAGGCAGCAGCCTCCACATACAACACAATAGGATATAATGACAACATTTTTATTGGAATTTATGTAAAAAGTATAAAGAAAACATGAGAACGTGTATGTAGTTTTTAAAATTAGGATTGGAAATAATCTAAAAAATATTTCTTTTAAAAAATAAATAATAATTTCCCCAACCTGTAGATTTACGGATGTCACGGGACTACAGTTCACATTATCCATTAACACCTTGCTTCCTGTAAACAGCATCCACCCCAACGATGATTAATAGAGTCACGCCAATGTCAGTCTGTTTTACCAGCACGGCGTCCGATGCTAGCACTGGAGATAGATTAACGAGAATGAATGAATCCCATATGGAAAATGCCTGTAAGCATTATTTGAATGTGACATTTGATTACCCTTCTATGACTTCCAAAATTATTCTGGGACACTGGGGCCTAATATAGAATTTGTTAATGATGAATATATTAGCAGCCCATTATAATGAATTTTTGAGAACAGGTTTAAAATTTCACGGTAAATCCAGTTTATTAGACATTCTCCAGTCTCTGACTTATTCCATTTTCCACTACATTCATCAGTAGTGTTGCATTGTTAGGGAGATATTAATACAGAGAAAAATTCATTGCTGTCAAAGATGATTATAAAAACTGCTAACTATTCCCGCATTAGGCTGGGGCAGAAGAGACACGAGGAATCATTAGTATGGTACAGTCGCTTTGTTTCGAACTAAAGTAACAATATGACGATCTGCAGACCTGCACTTACCAATTCAAGTTTGTTTTTGTGAATCGGGCCATGGGCTGCATTCGGTTTCTGACATTATCTGAGTTTTATATACAATATTTAGTTTTTACCATAAAAGTTCAAAAATACTGTGTATATTTTATATTCTAGAACGGCGTTTCAAACCCCGCCCCCGAGGATCCTACTGACTCAGAAGTTTTATGATTTCTATAATAACATGAAAATTAAAATTGGGTACTGTGAAATTGTATGTTATCCCGAAGGCCTGGTGGATCTAGGTGTTATATTTTGGAGAAAATTAATATTATTATGTATCAATGGGGTGGTATAAGCAAAAGAAACGCTGGTGACGTGAGTTGCATATTCAGTTGATTAGTATCTACAGTATATATACACACATACCTTATGTATTTACCATGAGAGCAGTGATCTTAACCTTCTGTTCTCCGAATCTGCATGATCATCCCTGCCCATTATCTCCCTCCTAGTATTGACTTGCTGCTTGTTGCTGATTGGTTGAGGCACCCTTTGCAAGGGTAAAGAGAGAAAAAAAGAGAAAAAGTCAGGCCATGAACTAGTTATAATAGTTTTGTCAACTTGTGGCAAAGATTTCAACTTAGTTGTGTTAAAATAACACCTTTTTTTAAGTCTATGTCAGGGTTCAGTCCCAGCTCTGCAAACTGCCAGGTGTGGCCGCCCCTTTAAGTGGTCTGCCTGGAGTTAAACTCCTCTCCACAGCTTGCTGTCCTGTTTATTTCTGTCTGTATTTTATGTACCTTTGCCCTCTTTCCCTTATACATCTCAGCTCCTCACTCAATCCCCTGTGTTCTTTGCCTTGTTGCCTGTCCTTTGTGGCACCCTGTACCATGAATGCATATCTTGCTATGTATATAATTAATATGCTGTGTATTTATGTTCAGCTGTGTTTTGTTATACCATTACCTTGCCTCCCTCACCTGAAGCCTAGACGACTCACACCTGATCTGATGAACAGGCTTTATATCCCTGCCTCCCAGTAACAGAGGTCTGAGTTCATTAAGTTCTTTGGAGCCATAGTTCATGCCAGATGCTGGATCTGCCTGTTGGATTTACCCACCTACCTACCTACCTACCTACCTACCTGCCTGCCTGCCTGCCTGCCTGTCTGTCTGTCTGTCTGCCTGCCTGCCTGCCTACCTGCCTACTGGATTTCCCCTTTTTTGCTTGCTACCTGTCCCAGACCCTTTTGAATACTTGCCTGGACTTTTCTACCCTCAAATGCATGATATGCTGCTTCTGCTGCTTCTGGTGAGATGCCTTGCTTTGCTTTTGTAATATAACCTATAGCCAAACATTCTGCTTGTGTCCTTTTGTGAAGTTTGTTTCAATCCCTGCGTTCTTACTCTCCTGCGCTCTGGACTCCAACATCCAGTTAAGGGCTGCAAAAGAATGAGCCTGACAGTCTAAAAGCTCCGAAACAATAAATGGGATATAATAGGAATAAAATGCACAAGAATTATAGGTAGTTTCCATAAGTTAATCAACAGAGTTATAACTCCAATAATAATAGCTCCCCTTTATGTTTCGGAGGCTACTATCACTACCTATGTCATAATGTTACCCCGTACACATCCTCCTATGGTATAAATGAACGTGGCTACAGCTTGTTTGAAATTAAAGCTGAGAGATTCACCCTGTGTTCTGCCTCCGCCGGATAATATTAACGCTTCAAAGCTGAGCAGATAGTCCTTTGAAGTATTTCATACAAGGAGACGTTCCTGAACACGTTTAACAATGTAAACGTGCCCAGAGGGAGCACATGGAAGATCTTAAACATTCTTCTATCACGTTTTTCCCCCTTTTGTTTTTATCGCACCTACTTTAACCGTTTAAAACTGAATATTGAAAGAGTTTAACACTGAACGTTCCCCATCGAGATTCCACCAGAAACCTTGGTGTCTAGGTCAATAGCTCATGTAATGATGCAGCTGATCAAAAATAGAGGATGGTGAGAGGTTGGATTTCCGAGGGTAGAACATTAGGGCCAACCTGGGAATTATTCATGGAACGTTGGATGGTGGTATGACTGACATGGATAGAAACCTAGATTTTTGATGGTAGATACCAAAAAACTAGCCTGTTCTTCCAAAAAAGTCAACTTTCTTTTATAATCTTCCAGGTGCTTTATGATATTCTTGATCTCTTCCATTGTATTGTTTCCTACCAACCTTGCTGAAAAGGTCTTTCATGTAGCGATGGGCAACCTGGCAGGTGGCATCTGAAAACTCTACTTCTCTTATTATATATGGAAAATCACTAATTTTCATATTTGGTGAGATCAATGCTTTTCTTAAAACTTCAAAAACATACACTTTCAAGGGTACCACGGTGGTGGTGGTGGGGTTATAACCCGGTGGTCTTTCATTCCATGGAATGCTCTTTCTCAAGGAGCCCAATAAGACTTCTCCTCTTCAAAAACAAAAAAACATTATTTTTCAAAAAAATCTATAAAAAAATTAAAAATCCTTAATACATTCCAGACGTGTGCTCACCAAACTCCAATTATTAGATTTTTTTTCTCTTTTTCCGCGATGAATAGCTATAAAAATCCTCCCTACCTCCGACTAGGAGAGAAACAAATTATCCCTAATGTTATTATTAACTTCTTGAAAACTTGAATGAGCCCGGCGAGTTAGAAATAATTTTTATTGGCATGTTTATTCTGGCCCCCACAGAGCCATAAAGAGTTAACGGCACATTTAGTGATCATGCGGAAATTTATTTAATTATGTGCATTGGAAGCTCCAACGCTGGTTCCAGAGGACGTGCTCACACGTAATTACACAAACAGCTGATGCGAGGTGAGTGTTGGCTTAATATGTTTCTTTTAGAGCGCTATTAATTATGAGCATAACCGTACAGGATCCTCCATAAATTCATAATGTCCTATTCTCTGCGTGGCCCTGAAAACAAACCACGGAAATGTGTCAGGGGTTTCTCATTCTGTGTACAGCTGTGTAAAGCTGAGATTTTAGCGGAATCCCACCCAAACCATTTGCATTATATATATATATATATATATATATATATATATATATATAATATATATATATATATATATATATAATATATATATGCACTATTATAATAGATATATATATATAATATATATATGCACTATTATAATAGATATAATGATTCCAGCATGAAAAATATATCTTTTGATAGGAAAAAATTTATATTTTTATTAAAAATTATTTAATTTAATTAAATAATATTTTTAGTACAATTTTTTTAAAAATAAATATAAATAAAAATAAATAATAATATTACAAAAATAAATAAAAATGCAGAATGTCCTCTGTCCTAAAACCAGAAATTAGAATCCTGTTTTTGATTTTTAATATTTGTCACAAAATCAATGCAGGCTGGAGTGGAATAATATTTTAACAATTTTAAATATATACTTAATTTTCAGATATCCTTTTGGGGGTGGGATGTATGGATTCTGGTTCAAAGTTTGAAAAGATGTTGCTAATTGGGCTATTGCATTGGTTGCCATGGTGACAAGCCCCCTCTTCAAGCTTTGTACCAGAATCGTCATTGAGACAATAACTGATAAAATGCTGTTTCCATTAATGTTCCATTAATGTTCTTGGAAGACCTGCAATGAATGAGCCAGAGGGCCATTCTCATACGGTGTGTCACCCTTACGCCATCGGCCTTAAAGTGCCAACTCCAGTCTGACGCTGTTATAAAATATTTTGCCATTGGGGTAAGTGGAATAGGGTTAGGGGTAACAGCAGTTTACAGTAAACCAACTTTGTATCTGTAATCTGTACCACCGGCTTTTAATTTAGAGATTAAAAAGGCAAATTTTGTTTTTTTTAGCATAAAACTAGCTTTTGAATCTGCCAAAACCAAATGGGTACCTAGGCATTTAATTTCCATTGGCAATTCAGTAGAGATACATTTCTCATTCACGAACTGTAGCTTTTGTTGGTGCCTGAATGGTAAGTAAATTAGGAGATTTTAAAAATCATTCATCCTAATGCATTATGTTTTTGTTCGAGGCTATAATACCTTGTTTTATAGGTAAAATAATCCTATTGATGAGTTAAAAAAACAGGATTCATTTTTCTGGAGTCTACATTAAATTGATCAGCAGTGACTTTCGGTGATTTAATGTATGTGGCGGGTTTAAAATTATTGATTTTCTTTGAAAAATGCTTCGAAAGGGAATCTATAAATCTGCGAACGTGGAAATAATACAATGGTTCAAACAGAGGTTTTATATTAGGAAAAAAGGATTAATAGAGCTTGAAGGACCAGCCCCCAGACACAGAATAAAAGGGAAGCTCGATTCTGAGGGGTTTTTTAGGTTTTTAGAAATGCGGTTTTCACACGTACCCATTTTTGTTGTTGCATGAATTGACCCATAAATCAAACTGGTCTCTTACTAAAAGCCACACGTTTTAGAAGGTCTACGTTGAGCAGCCATGGCTGAATGTTCCATTCAGTTCCGGGATTCCTTCTTGTGGTTAATATTCTGCTACTTTTGACCAAAGAGGGGCACTTGTTGTTTTAGGGGTGTGGTTAGAGGTGTGGCTGGGGCTATTTGTGCAACTGAGCAACTGACCTCAGTGGGACCGCCCACTATGTCAGAGGGAACGCCCACCGACTTCCTGGCCACATTCTGCAAGGGTTCCCAGGTATGCTCATACCCAGAAAACATTATGAGCTCCTAGAAAAGAGGGCCATCGGGGGATGAAAGATGTGCATCAGAGGAGGGAAAAGGGGCATCAAGGGGGGAAGGATGGCATCAGGGGTTTGGTGCCTGAAGAGGGACTGGCCACAGTAAACAGGGACTGTCAGAATGTCAGTGGTCCTTGGCCAAGGGTTAAATACAGTACCTTCTCCCTTCAGACGGGAGGAGGATTCTAACGGACAAAGATTTGGGGAGAAGGAATCTTAAGAAGGGGGCGTTAATGTTTATTTAAAGCTTGATATATTTCTATTTTGTTTACATCTTACTCAATTTGAGAGTTAAATCACTGTCTAGAACCTTTTTATTTCGTTAAAATGAACGTCTTTGGACACCAGTTCGGCGTTTAAGGGGTGAAATCATTTACATTCACTACGATAAGACACTTGAAATAGACTTATCTCTGCTCATAAGGCGTTAAACGACTCTGAGTGTGAACGCTTTCAAAAATCATTTAGACTGCATTGTGATTTCGACTTTGTTTCCTAAATAGATTGATTTTTTTTTTCTTTTCCGAAAGTCCCGAAATCCTAAGGGAGTTATTGATATTTTTGTTGTATGAGAACGTCTGGCAGAAATAATGAACTCCCTGCAGTAATATCTGCCTTTTTTTATGAGCGTCCGTGAAAAAAGAGCCTTGCATCTGGAACATCCTTTTTGTCATATGCTTTCCGAGAGTCCCCTTTTCTGTTATTTTCATATCAGGGTCCGGGGGGGCAGAATGGTGCCCCCAAAACTTAAAATCCTAACCTTCTAAAGGGTTTTACACGTAGGAAAGGAAATGTGTCTGGCTGCATTGTGAAACTATAATAAAAGTAGAGAACAAGCCAAAAATATATGTCCAGTTGCCAGACCACCCTATGCTTTGGCTCACCATATGCTGTCACATGCAGTGGCGGAACTACCGGCGCCTGCCTCAGCGCTGCCCAGAGTGCAGTGTTGGGAGCGTGAGGCGTTTGTCTCGGGTGCCGGCGCTCAGCAGTGAAGCGCCGACACCCGAGACAAACGCCTCACACTCCCAACACAGGAGTTGACGGTAAGTGACCTACAAAGGGGGGGTAGTGAGGGAGAGGGTAGATCGTGAGAAGGGGGGTAGGGAGAGAGGGTAGATCGTGAGAAGGGGGTAGGGAGGGAGAGGGTAGATTGTGAGAAGGGGGTAGGGAGGGAGAAGGTAGATTGTGAGAAGGGGGGGTAGGGAGGGAGAGGGTAGATTGTGAGAAAGGGGGGGTAGGGAGGGAGAGGGGAGATAGTGAGAAAAGGATAGATGGGGTGGGGGGGCCCTTAACAGATTCTCGCACCAGGGCCCTGAGGTTTCTAGTTACGCCCCTGGTCACATGGTATAGGGTAGATTGATATGATATAGGGGGTCAATGGACATATCATCAGGCTGAAGAGGTAGATTCTTTGGGTGTTGTGGGTATAAGCAGAATCTATAGGTAAATGGGAATAATATGTTAGAGAAGCAGTTTGTCGCAGCCTTGGGTTGTTGGGGTAGATTATTAGGTTGGAGGGGCAATGTGAAGGTTTCCCCACCATGATCGTGGGCTGATATTCGGAAATTCTCAACATTAAGGGGCAAATTTCCGAGGTGAAGAAGCAGATCATCAGAATATTGTGCTGTAGGGATAGATTCGGCATAAGAATTTGCCCGGTCACTAGATTGTCAGTGAGGTTAATCAATGTTTACAGTGTTAATCTTTAATTGTCGGGAGTTTGGGAGGATGTGCGGCGCTCAGCGAGGAACGCGTCTGAGGCCTCTCCTAATTATTCTTGATGCTACCACCGTCTCGATTAGGACACTCAAGTTGTCTCCTGGTGGAGTAATGACGCCGGAGTCGTCAATCTGCTATTACAAGTTTGTTAATAATGGGCCGTTTATTCTCGACGGAACTCCGAGGATAATTAAAATAGACTTGGTGGAATCTTCGCTGAATGAACAGCGAGCGCGCTTTGCACTCAGACATCTGTCATCAAGTTTCAGGCGTAATGCAAATCACAGACGCTGACTGTTCGTATCCCGTTTAAGCATTTTTTGTGTGTTTTTAATATAATTGGAAATATTTATTTCCATTTTTGCTCCCCAGAACTGGCTTTTCCGAGGGCCAGCTACGATTCCCAAATAAAAACGATCTTAATGAGACTTTCTTAAAAAAAAAACTGTGGACAAGCACTCAACGTTCCAAGTATGTTTCGTGATCCCAAGACAGCTTCGTATTCCTAATTTCACAATGATGGAGCGGAGCCCTCCCCCATTTCTACTACCGAAAGCCTTCATTACTCCTAATTACTCGCAATACTCCCATACCCCGCTATGATTTTGATTGGTTGCAGAATGGTTTTATCTGAGTTAATTTACTATCCGAGCGGAAATGATAGACTGTCATTGTGTTACCTAGATTAACAGTAAATAGGACCATATATCACAGGGGAGGGATCCAAGCTTGTAAACTGACAGAAAAATGATTTCCACTTATCTGGAAGCTGTAAAATGATAATGTCCAGAGCCCTTGGGACCAGAGCAAGAAGATGGTTTTCTGCTCGAGCCGAGCTCTGGTGCCCTCTCTGGAGGAAATATACGCAAGCAGACAAGGAGATACATGTAATTCTACTCTTTACGGGGAAAGGGAGTGGGGTTGTTTAGAGGAAACAATGTTTCATTGACGAAATTGCAGTGTTCTACGGTAGAACATAGAAGAAAACTATTTGGATTGGCTGCTTGGCAGAGTCCAGTTGGAAGGTCTTATCCAACGAGCATGGAAGACCAGGGACGAGAGGGTCCACCATAATGAGAAATATGCCAGACTGGTCATCATATAATATATATTTTACTTAGTAGATAAATGGAGCAGCCTCTCAGCAGAAGTATAGCATTGAGCAGGCTACATTAGTTTACCCCCAAAAAGTCGACAAACTGGTTACTTTAAATGTATAATAATCCCGATATTAAATTGGCAGCAGAATGGCAAAGTATCTGCTTTCAATCTGTAACAATGCAGGGGTCTTTCGGCTGAGCTCTTAGTGATGACCCTGCTTAGAAGATTAAAAAAAAAAAAGTTTTCGTATAAAGTTTTCTTCTTCTCGGCAGCAGAAACTTCTACCTCTGTGATTTCTGCTGATTCATATAAAGAAATTAATCTCTACAGAAATCTGTATTCCTGAGCATAAAAAGCATTCCCATCAGAATAAAATCCGTACATCTGTTATGGAGCCCAGTTACTCTAACTACAGAATCAGCATGTGGGTTCATTAAATCCAACACACACCTAAACAAATGTTACACTGTCGGCACGTTTTAATAATCACGATATTAATCTCGGGGGGAAAAATATGCCGGAGAGCGGAAAAAAATGAAGAAAAATGAAAAGACATTTACATATCGTAACGGTAAAATTTACACAATTTGAGAATTTGGCTCCAACTAATTCGATTTCTCAAAAATTATCCGGAGAAAGGTTCCGGCGCATCGTCAAAAAGTGAAGAGCGGGGGATTTAATAATCTTAACATCTAGAATTGCATAGAATTTCCATATGAGATCCTAATATATACCTAAACATGTAGATAGAGAGACACTTTTCGAAAGGGACCATGCTCTGGCCAGGTCTATATCCAGCCAATAGAATCAGCCGGTTCCTTAATATTCCTTTGTTTTCAATTTTGTTATTTTAATTTTTTTGAGGCCATAAATTGCAAAAATGAAAAATGTAACTTCTTATGCTAAAATTAAAGTAATTCTCTGTGTTCAATGAACGATAGCGGTTGGGTTTGTTTTTGGACATGGAAGACCATTTGGTAAACCACTGGGTCCCTTCACAAAAGGAGTTTAATTCAGTTGGATTTGTGAACAGATAGGTGGAAATTAGCCTCCAGATAAAACCTGGTTTAAATCAGTTCGTTCGTTTCTCATCCCAGCTTTTACTGACGGGGAAATTTACAAACAGGTTCTGACAGCCGATGAAGTCTTGCCGTCCCACCTGGTGCCCGATCTACCGCGTTCCACAGAACAGATTTACAAATCTCAACACGGCAAATGCCGGGGCTAGACTCCATCCTCAGGGGGGACATTTCCATTATAATTGGAACAGTCAAAACCAGATTAATTATTACAACAACAAAAAAAAGAATCCTTGTAACAAAATTAGATCTTGGCTTTCTTTTTCTTGCCTCTGGTGGACCCAAGGGAAAGAAGAGAGAATCTCTTAGTCTAGTAGTGAACGTTCACTAAATCACAGATAATACTGGTGTCAGGTGCCTATAAACTGTCCCTTACTATTACCCGGACAGGGCCATCAGACGACAAATCACTAATTCACCGGAATGAAAACACCAGAACCAATTACTGACGAGGTTTGATTGATCTATTAAGACGCCTTCGCCTTCTCCGACGTTTCTTCTGAGAACTTCATGACCCTGGATCTGAAAAAGAACTTTGAACAATGCAAACTTGTAAGCACACAATCACTATCCGATACATTTTTGTTTGAAAAGGCATCTACACAAAGACAACATTTGGATAAAAACACTTAAAATTATTAAAATCTATGGATTTGAACCATGTGACTCACTTAACCTGCTCAGACCTTTGCAAAGAATGGGCGGGTTGTGAACAGAGTTTAATTTCCTTCCCATTGAAGATATAAGTGAACATACTTTTACCGTTTACACAATGAGATTTATTGATCGTCATGGCAACCAAAACTTTTCTTTTCCGTAATGTAGATTTCTGCTTTAGTTTTAATCACAGCTTTGAATTTTCCTGCAAAACCGTCTTTACGCATCAGTGGCTTTGAAAATTCTAGAAGTTAGGGTTCTTGGACAATCACGCAGAAAAATACCCCAAAATATATTTCAATTCTAATTTTTTATTCTGTTGGTGAACTATTAAATACAGGCGAACCATGACCAAAATTAGACAGTGGATAACGCCAGTGGGTGGGTCTTAAAATAGGCCACTCCCATAATTTGTACCAAAAATCAATGGTGAAAGGAGAATTGGGCTCGGCACCAAAAATTCTCAATTCACATTTTTTTTTTTAAAAAAAACATTTTTTATGCCAAATCTGGTTCTTCAGATGTTTTTTTCCTTTTTTAATTTTTTTAAACTTAAATTGAGTTGGATGTTAATTAACCGGCCGCAGAGTTCCCCGCTTGTATCTTTACAAAGTCTAAAAAGTTAGGAGGAGAATCAAATTTTTGTATTTATTTTTTTTTAAAAAAGGGAAAATATATATATATATAGATGAACGGTTTGGGTAAACGTGTTCTTTCCCCAAATATTTATCAAGATAAAGACATAAGGAAATATTTTGTTACCGAGTTGAGTGCGAGGATTTATAACGGCAGTAAGCACCTCTGGGAAGATTGTATTGTAGCAGTTACTGACGGCACCATCTGTGGTTATTGCTTAATTACTAGCAAGACAACTCCTGCTCCACATCAACAGAGCTCGTCATGAGTTCCCAGCGAGGGTCTGTAGATCTCATCTGCTTGACTTTTACACTCGTTCTAACACAACGGGCGCATTAAAAAAAGCTTCTTTTCATGCTAAATACTCAAATGTTTTTAGAAAGGAGTTTAAATCAGTATAATGCAAAGTCACCCGTGTCGGAGACCGCGGCGCGACTCAGATACAGCCTGTGATAAAGAGATCCGTGTAACTTGTAGACTGATCACTGCGTAAAGCGGGGTCAGACCTTCGTAGGGTCAGAAAGCACCAATGATAGTAGTTCAGGGTTGGCTCCTTCTAGGACCAGACCTGTCGGAAAAGTCACGCGGGAACACCTGCGAAAGTACCGCGATACCTTCGAACCGCGATGACCTAACGACAGGCGATATAACCTTATTTACTTCCTTTTTTTTACTTTTTTTGGGGGAATATTTTTAGGAAAGTGTTAAAGATTCTGACATGGGGCCAAAATGCTCGAGGAGTATTTTTTGGGGGGCAGTTATAGGAATTTAAATTGTTGATATTTTATTTTAGAGTCCTCTGTGTCTGGAATGGAGCACATAAAGTCTTAGTTGGTCTTAAATGGCTATATTTCTGACTGTTTGGATCACACCTCTGGCGTCGTCGGCCCCACTCTGTTCTCCGGAGTGATTCCAACTGCTTCCTTCGTCTCTCCGAGAACAACGCAAACTGAACATTCAGCAAGTTTTGCTGCACAAAACACCGAGCCTATTTTTCAGGTTGTCATTGAGTTTGTGAGCTTTGTTCTTCAGGCTTAATGACACTAAAATTGGGTTACGGAGAGGAAGGGGGGGTTACTGGGGACGTCTGTAGCTAAGAAGAGTTGGAACAGAGTCTGCTTTCCGGTCTTTCTATCTCTGTCGCCTTTACACTTTAATCATACCTGTCTGACTGGCTTGAGGGTCTAAGACTCTGACTCCCATTAATAAGTCAGACTTAATAAGAAAGAAGAGAAATTGTAATTATGAAAGCGAGTTACATACGAATTTTCATTATTTCCTGTCCCAAGTGGTTAGAGGATGCTTTAAATCCTCCGTGGACATAAATGCAAGACTATTATTCATTTGAAGGGCAAATATGATGGACATCACCCTCTTCTTGGGGGAATTTCTTTCACTTAACCAAAGGACTCTCCAAAGGGTTTATGTCACTTTAACACCTCCATCCTAATGGACGGGATTTGGGGAGTTCCGTTGGGCTCTCCACAAAAAGTGTTTTTAACCCCCCCGCCATTGCACTGGGTATGGCATATGGGCATGCAGGGTGTCATCAGCTCCCTATCTCCATTAGGATTATCAATCACGTTATAAACCACCCATCACACTGGTAAATGTGATGAGAGTGATGGGATGTAGATATACGCTCTTTACCTCCAGGGCTTAGTTAATTACCTCCAACCCATACCAGGAAATGTGGGATGTGGGTAGGAGGCCCCGCTGATCTCAATGGGTGGCTCCGTCAATGGAGGGGAAGGGTGCGGGGGAATGGGGAGTACCACAAAGCAACTCCCGCGACTCGGAGAAGCCCTGTAGTGACCCGGAATAGCAGTGCTCAACCCGGAGTCTTCAGGCGAAATCTGGAGAGTTCCCAGGTATGCTCTTACCCCACCGCAGTTTGGATACAAACAAATACCCCCTTGATTTATATTTCAAAGAGTGTATTTGTGAATTTACCAGGGAGGGATTTTATTCCCTTACGTTCTTTCCCAGTCCTTCAATGGACAATAAGTTCAGTTCAGAACAACCGACGGATCTGAAGGACGTTATCAAAAGCCGCCTCCTATAATAACGGCGTAGGTTTTAAGACCAATGAATGATTAGGCCGAGCTGATATTACGAATGACCCTTATACCACAACAGAATGTTTGGCGCTAATACCCCGTGTCTGCAACATGTTAGCGATAACACTGACCTCACATCTCCTAATTATGCATCACGCCTCGCAGTATTATCGCGTGTCAAGTCGCTTTTATTACCTTTAATACCTACTTTATAACTTTTTGTTTGATCTTTCCTTGGATTTAATCTGATAGAATTCAGTAGAATAAATTATCGTTCCTCCCGATCATTTGAGCGCGGCTTTTAATATATAATTTATCCTTTGCAGTATATTATTTATGAAAGATTGATTACTCTTTCATCTCAATATCCTTTTTTGTGTCAAGGGAGCCTCAATTTTAACACTTTCCACTTTGGATATTAATGTTGATGCGTGCGACATAAAAGACATGGTAATGGAAGGCAGGGTAACTGGTGGAAGCTTCCTCCATTAGAACAATTTCACATGTTTTGGGGTAAATGTCCAGTAAAAGTGACAGCCGGAAAGCGTGCTGATGGCAAGGAGCGTACTTAGAAAGCCTATATTTTTCTTTTATGTTTTCAACTTAATATTTAAGAATATAAATACGTTTTCAAAAATATTTAAACCGGTTATAGTTTTGGCCCCATAACATAATGTTTTCAGCCATATGTATGAGTTCTCGCTCTCTTATCTGACCCCCAATCTACTAGACAAACCCCCGCCGGACTCCTTATCATACTGCCTGTGGGAAACAACAGAATAGCTCAGTCTTAATCGCCCAGTCAGACTCTCTGACTAATTAAAGTCTATGAAGGAACGGACTTCATTAGCATTGCCATAAAGCAGCAGCTCAGTGTGGTGTTTGAGCAGGGAACGTCAAGCAAACTATCACAAAATAATCTGTGAATAATGTCCTTCGGGATTTCATTTATCTTATTTCAAGAGGAATGGATGAAAGTAATTTTAATATAAACCTGCTAAGAAGATAATAGCTTTCCAACCTCACACCTCTTTTTAAAAAATTCAGGATTTGGTATTCCACGCTGGTTTCCCAAGCAAAAAAAAGTGAATTCATTATTTATAGTAGGGTGTGCATATGACATATCAGTACATTTTTGCATAGAATCTGACAGCAAATCCGAGTCAAGTCAGCTTTTAACTAACCCGTGTATGACAGATGTCTCCCGAAATCACGCTGAGCTGGGCCCGGCTGCGCGTATAATACAATGCGCGAATTGGTAAGCTGCTGTAAATAAGCCGTACCCATTATGTATCTTACAGGGAAGGGATTTAAAAAGGTATATCACACAAATAAATCAGCCAGAGACATTAACGCTTTATTGTGTGGTGGAAATGTCACAGCTTGGTCTACAATAATTCACCCAAGTCTGGACTGAATATGTAGGTCACTTGAAGACTAAGGTCATGAACCCCATATAAATGCCATGTTCAGGAACCACCTTCAGCATTGGTTTGCTTGGTCTACAGATTCCATTATTTGTTCATATCGACTCATTTGGTTGGTCTACAGATACCGTCATCCCTCCATACTGACTGGTTAGGATGGTCTCCAGATACAACCGCCTGTAAATGGTTGTCTGGTTTAAGGATGAATGATGTACAGATGCAACCACCAACATAGGTTTGACCAGTCAACAATATGGGTTTGGTTGGTCTACAGATACTGTTACAAAGTTAGGTATGGGATGTCTACTGCTGCCACAGCAATATGTGTTTTGCCAGTCACCTGTATGATTATAGCAATATCTACAGGTATTGCTATAAAGTTGGATTTCCCAGGTCTACTGACTGGTGTCCAGATACTGCCACCAACATGTGTTTGGGTTTAGCTCGTCTACAAATTCCACAAGGTTGGGTTTGCTAGGTTCACAGATGCTGCAACCAACATGCATTTGGTCAGTCGCCAGTTTGGATGGCCACAAATTACCACCACTGGCATGGGCACAGTTTTTCCCAAATTAGAGTTCTCAATTTTTCAATGGGTAGATAATCGAAAGCCAAAGTCTTTCTCACCGCCGACTTTGCAAGTTTTGGACTGGACGTTCCAACCTTCGTTACCCGACACAAATAAATGTTAATAGCATATTCTATTACGCAATCTCTGATAGCACTGCAAACCTCTGCCATGCTTCAAGCACCGATATTACCGCATTTATCGCGTGCCGCGCAGACCTTTAATTCCAGCAGCCGCTCTTTGTCTGTAAAGGCAGCAATTGCCATCCAATCTTGTTCAAATGTATCCAAGTTCTGCCCGGGTCAAAATGAGTTCTCCATTAGATGAAGACAGGGCTAAATCTGAGTGTGCAAAGGGCACCCATATGTGAATGTCAGACATTTGATAGAAAAGTAATATAATATCAGACAGTGTGTGTACACAGACACACAGAAATTGTCTTCCCTCCACGAGCTGTATCAAAGTTTAATTTGTTTGAGTCTCGGCTTGTCCTTGTTCTGTGGGTTTTTGGCATTTATAATGTTCCCATTAAAGAACGCCAAATAGAACCTCGGTAAAGGTCACTGTTTTTTTTCTTACCAGTCTGACAAAAGGTAAGTTAAATGTTATTTAATAATACAGGCAAACAATCTCTTATGTGCATCTAATGCCTTAGTTTACTTCGTTGCATCCATTTCTCCGGGAGCGGCTGAACGTACAGGCAGTGCTTCGTTCTAAAAAAGCCTATAAGAAAAAGCTTTGATTTTTGTTCTCTGCTGGGAGATTAGCGTCTATACTCTAAATTTCCTTTTTGTTTGATCCAGGAAACGAGAAAAAGAACAGAAATAGAGCAAATTTTGCCCAAAAAAGTGATTTTATGTGTTGCACGTAGCGGTAATTGGAATACTAAAATATCTCTGCTGCCCAAAAAAAAAAAAAATTAAAATAATCAGCAGAGAATATACATTTTTTATATAAATTTAACCAACCCAGAAATCCCAATAAAACACAAAATTTAATGGCAGATCGAGCCGTTTCGTCGCATCTCATGGGCCCGGTTTTCTAGCGGCTCTAAGACCGCAAACCTTGGCCTTGTGTTCAGGAAAGCCTCTGGAGCATAGAAGATAAGTTCGTTGGAAAATATCAATTATTAATTCAGAAAAACCTCACCTTTTTAGGTAAAATAAGGTCTGATTATTGCCAAGTACTTCCAAGTACAATTGATTTCTCTCTTAAGTTGAGAATTTTTTGGCAAGAACCGATTTTTCTCAGCTGGGCACGTATCTAGTCAACTTATTCCCCCAACTTGTTTCCCACCTTCTCGTTTTATCAGCATTCCGTCACTTTCCAAACGTTCTCTGCTAGCTATATTGGCTGACTATACAAAACTTTGGAAAAAAATGGAAACTTAAGTGAAAAAAACTTAAAGGACACACATAACATGTGTGTCCCCAAACCCCAAACATGGGGTTACGAGGCTTTAAAGTTCTTACGGAAGAAGCCTCTGGTTTCACTAGAGGTTGAAGAGCATGGAACATTATGAGGTCTATCATGTCTAAGGGATGAGTGAGGTCCAAGTTTGGCCAAAATACTTTTTCTTTAAAAAAAAATATCACAATTGGTCATATACTTAAATTTATAACACATTTTAGCATCATCTTAATACCGAAAGGCATCTGATGATCCAAGTAAAAATAAGGAGATGTCCCCCTGCATCGATGGAGTTTAACACATTGCGATTCTATTGTATGGAATGTGACGAGGGACAATGTTCTCTTTTGTTACTGAATCCACTTAGCGTTAAGGTAGCACAATAGAGAACCGGAGCTTTTGTTTTACGTGGATGAAAGTGTCTTATTTTTTTTTCTCATTTCAATACAGATTCTTGCTTAATGTAATTCAGATGAAACCCAGGAATGTACTATTTACTAAAATGTCAAGGTTTGCTTTCCTGTGTTTTCCTTCTATTATAAAGCCACCTTTTCACAAATGAAAATTAAAGACGAAAGGGCGAATTTGCCTGTGTAAGTATGTAACAGCACGTTCGGCTAAAAGCATTGTTCAGATGTTTGCGGTTTGAGGACATTGGCGACCGTGGTTAAAATGAATGCTTTTAACTTTGCTCGGTGACTGGTTGAGAAAGAAATTGATCCTCCATATCCGTTCTAGGGTTCTAGGTTTCTATGTAAATTTTGGGTTGGTTGGCCAATACTGGAACCCTGCTTACTATGGAGTGTGGTGCAGACTGATTTTCGCCATTCAATGGTCTAATTTGGGCATTATTGGATTTTTCATCTGGTATCCAGCATCCGACGGCCAGTTTCAGTTTGTTATAACCGATACGGGTTAATTCAAGTGCTTGTTTCAGAAAGCAATCACCTTCACAAATATATTAAGCAATCCCGACGCGTATAATCATTCGGTTCGAGTTGGTTCCATAGTGCTTTTTTTTCACCCATAAAATCTGATTACTCCAAGTAACACTCTGTCCTTTTAAATCTTCAAGTGCCGCTATTTCCGCAGTAACCTTCCTTAACACACAACGGCCATTGTAATAAATGTAATAGCAGAGCGCGTTTGAGCAGCTATTCTCACTTCAGCATAGAATAGAAGAGTTTTCTATAGATCTGTAATGAAAATAACCCTTTCCAATTAACTTTTGCTAAAAGGGCCTATACTACAGCCAGTGGTGTCCCTCACTGACCATTTGAAATGTTAGGACTTATGGACATACTTTACTGAGGGGATGGTAGATACGTGGAATAGCCTCCCAGCAGAAGTAGTATACTCTAATACAGTGAGGGAATGTAGATATGCATGGGATAGGCATATGGCTCTTGAATCTAAGACGAGACCAACGACTAATAAAGGTTTGAGTTTTTACAGCAAGAAAAACAAGCGACTAGTTGGGGCCGAATGGGGCCGGCAGGTTCAGATCGATTATCGGAACGGATACAATAACCTTTTTTCAATCATTCCGGGACATAAAAATCATATGAATGCAGGAGGAAGACCTTAGAATGTTCTAAATATTGCAAATGCAAAAAGGTTGCCATATCCAGAGAATATAATATATTAACCACTTGGCGTCGTGGAAGCCTAGGAAAGCTGAAAATCTGAGATTAACCATTGTGCTGATTGACTCCCTGAAAGGGTTAAGGCAAAAGGCTGCGATGGGGTAAAACAAACTCAGAGGTGAAAATCTAATTGGACAAAACAGCTGAAAACCCGGGCGTTCATCGGGAAATAAATCAGACGCAGTGTCTCACTTTCCGTAGATGAAAAACGTCTTTGATTCTTCCATGTTTTACAAATCTGTGCAATGATTCAGACTCGAGCGTGCGCGGCATAACCCTTCCCAGGTACGACGCCTCGGGCCTTGTGATTATCATTCAAGAGGACAAGGCGGTCTAATACAAAGTGAGGTTTGCATCAAACAGACTATATTAACTCTGCTTGGAATGAAGGTAATTAGGTTTGCCACCCTGTATTAGGAAGAAAAAGATTTCTGAAACAGGCCGAGGGTTTCAGATAAAGGTACAGTTTATTCCTCGATGAGAGTGCGCTACGTGTTAATAGACACACAAGACAGGTAACACCCCCAGGGGAGCTACGCATCTGGAGTCAAATCCAATAGATCTCAAAAGTGAAAAACGTGCAGTGTGTGAATTATTTTATTTGTGCTTAAAGGGTTAAATACTGTTACGCAAAACCGGGTCTGGTGAGAATACGCTGCTAACCAATCACCGAAATCCTTCTTGACTTTAAATTCCCGCTGGACCGGATTGGTACGTTCTTATATATATCGTTAAAACCACAGGCAGCTTTGCTGCAGAATGCGGCAGCGGGGAGGAAAAAAATGCAAAGTAATGAGACAAAGCCCTCTGGGAGTGCAGAGCTTTAACCCCTTATGTTCCTCAGCGTGGCTGGGAAGCAATGCAATCAGCCAGCGGATTAATTTGCCTTGGAGCTCAGCTCAAAATATAGAGAGAGAGTCTCCAGCATTCCCTGAGCTCTGCAACGTGAAGCTGGTAGGAATCAAACGCCAGCAAAGCTGTGGATATTGTGTTTTTATGCAAAATTTAGTGGGTTGGAAAATGACTTCCGGAAAATTAAAAAGGGGCTCTTAAATACGATGCTTTGATGCATGTACAGTGTGAAATAAAAAGAGGGGAAAAGCAGCTTAGTAAGAAAAGAAACAAAGAAACCTAGAAATCTGACAGCAGAACGGCCCCATTTGGCCCCATCCAATCTGCCCGTTTCTCCTGCTTAAAGACTCAAACCTTAATCAGTCGTTGGTCTCGTCTTACCGGGGTTGGTCCTTCACCATAAATGAAGGAATGGGCTGTTCATCTTGAAAGAACCTTTTCTTGCATGTCAGTACCTTCAGAATCTTGGGGCAAAACCCAGCACCCCTCAAGTTCATCCGAATTTCCAGGTATGCCCTAAATTCCGAAGAGTGTAGAGTAATCAAGTCTTGATCTTTCCATGTATATGGATTATGTACAATATCTACTCCAGCTTTAAGTTTGATACATTCTTGAGGGGGGGGGCAAGTTTTCATATGAAAATCTAATGACCAAAGAAACAAAACAGTGACCCCGATCCTTCCAGACTGTGCTTAAAGATAATTCCGTAAATAAAAGCTGTGATATTTTTTCCCGTGACACGTCTTTTGGGTTTTTTCTTTAGCTCCTAAATTTAAAAACAAACAAACAAATGAGCTCCTACTTCACGCCAGTTACTATTTGTGAAATTCCTTAAACGCTCCTCGATGCTGCGGTCGGTCGCTGTCACATCAGCAATACAGAATGATATATATTCCATTAGCATATGGTATTACCCACGTAATGAATAAACCATTGACATCGGTGATTCAGACCGTGGCAAGGAGACGCTACTAGAAGAACGCTTTATAATACTTTGGCGGAAAATTCTCGGTGTTACAAGGAAGGTCTCCGCCATCTCGATAATGGATGGAAATTCTGTCCATCACCCGGCTGATTTACCTCTTGCTTACTCAGATCTTTCCATTTTTGGCCAAGTGTACCGGCTTCTAATAGATCAAAACTAGGATGGATATCCTGATGGAAGGCGAGAGGCCAATCTTTTTTAAGATCGAGGCCCTCATGGCGGCGGATATTCTAGCCTGAAGCCTCCATTAGCTTCCTAACTGGGAAAATGATTTCCTTCTCGACTATGTTCTTGGAAGAATAAGGCTAGGGCTTTGATTCGACGTATTGTAAGCTCTGAATGAGCCAAGAACGTGGTGCTTCTAAGGTTTTCGCAGGAGTTAGTATAAGGAGGTCATCTCCGAGAACTTAGAGGGCATTTTTCTAGGTTCCTATCCAAATAATTAGATCCATCAAACCCCACGGAACAGATAGAGGTTGCGGAAATAGGCAGCACATGCTTGGCTTTCCTCAGCAAAAAAACATACTTGATCCATACATCTTACAAAAAAAAAAAAAACACATAAATGAAAGAATTATAAAAAAAAAAAAAATGATGGATTTTGGTCAGAGTCACCGACCCTTCTATCCACGTCTTGCAAGAAAAAAAAAGTGTCGCGCGTTCCGACCAGAGTTCCGGATCACTTTCCGTAAAGAATTTATATTGTAACAATTAATAACCCGTTCTCTGCTTATACGAACTATTCATGAAAAACGCAGAAATAATGTACTTAATGTACTAAAACGTGAGAATAAACAAAGAAAAAAAAAACCCTTTAGTAGCTAAGTGTACTTATCTGTTGGTTCTTGATAAATTCCTTTGTTGTCTAGAAAGCTATGATCTATATTTCTCCTTATCTGAAGTGGCTGAGTAGGTGGCTCTGCCTACGTGTTTACCTAGAATGGTGTACAATACACAGCGCCGCAAATACAATCTGGATGAAGAATGTTGGAAACGTTCCGTGCCTGTAACAATCCTCTGTTATCACGGAAGGCGCTGACCCTTATCTCATTCACTGCGTTGACTCTCGGCTTTATTTATTAAAAGCCAATCAGACGGCAGGATAAGTTTTTTGCGCTATACGCTCAGCTTCTATTGTTTAGGCTCTTCAATAAATCATATTGTCAGAGGTTACAGTATTTCAGTTCCACTTCTATCATCAAAGTATAACCCGTCCGCCTAAATATTTCATCGCCTGCTCTGTGATTCACGAGATTTGAGATGAGAATTCTGTTTATACCGTATTTTCCAAACTCTTGGGCGGCGAGCAGCCCCGTAACAGACCAGATTAAAAGAATGTATCAACTTGACTCCTAACGTTAACTTATAGTGTTTGCGACTTAAAACATTCAACGGGGGCATCATTTTAATGATTCTCATAAATAGGGTGATACCTCACTATCTGCTTCCTAGAATCTTCAGCCAGTTTGAAATGTTACTTTACATCAAGGTGATAGCAGGAACAGCCTCCCAGCATAAGTGGTAGAGGGTAATACAGCAAGGGAATTTGAAACATACATGGGATAGACATATGGCCCCCGAATCTAAGACGAGACCAGCGACTGATTAAGGTTTGAGTCTTTACAGCAAGAGAAACCGGCGACTCGATGGGGGCCGAATGGGGCAGATTCTGGGTTTATCCACAATGTTTCTTAAGATTACCTTATTATATAGTCTCTCATATGTCTGTGGGCTCTAAAAGGTTAAACCGACTTTAGTTAATGAAAAGGTCCAAACTTCATATTTTTGGGGGGCACTTTTTTTTTCACTTTAAAGCTGTTTAAGAATACCCTTCAGTGCTGGAAGATATCGTTGATGAACCGTGGATTCTTATTACGTTTACATTGGATGTAATATTCTCATAATGATTCTTAAATTCCGTGATCGAATCTTGATTGTTATTTGAAAAACTAGATTTCCGGGCAATTAAAGACCGTTTGTAGCTAATAGTTTCTCGCCATTAAATACACCGTGTGGTAGAGCGAGCCAGTGTAGCATTGAAGCATATTTTTAATATATTATTTGTAAATTGAAACCTATTTTAAGGTCATTCATGGAAGCTGCCGTTTTAGGTAATTACCATATGTGACATTACGGTTCCACCCCCTACTCACAGAACATCACTAGCTGATTGCTTTATGGCAGAGGTCCCAAAGTCCTACTGGGAATTTAAGACTAGCCAATCTTCTGTTTATAACAAAGAAGGAAGATAAGGTCTGGTTGTCTAGCAGACATTAATAAGATAAGGGTGTCGCATCCCCTCGCCCTTAAAAAAAACACAACACGTTTTGGTGAAAACTCATATGGATTTGAACAAAATAACGGTAATTAGTGGTTTTGTGAATTAAAATACTGAAACTATAGAAGAGGTTTCCGTTAATTCTCAATTAAAGGGACTTTTGCATTTTCTCGTTTTGATCCGCTTGGTGGAGCTAATCATTAGATGTTCTCCTCGTTCTGTACCTTTGCTATGATCCATATCTCTATTTTGTTAAGAAAATGAGCTTTTAGTCTACACACCTTGGTCTCTTTGTTAGCCTGACATTTAAATATGAATCATAATACCCAACATAGCCTTTTATCCTCAACTCATTCTCCGGCACTTTTGCTCATTTCATGATGCCCACGGGGGGGCCAGCATGGGCTATAGTGGGCCTTGACTGTTGTGCGGAGGAGGGGTAGGCTTTTTGGCGGGAATTTTGGGGGTGGAGTTGGGGGTAGATTATATAAGTGGTTGCTTTCCCGGGCTCAGGAACCATTTTTTGTGGTTAGCTTACCTGGTTGCGTGTCCCACCCTCCCTCCCCTTTTTTCTTTTGTTTGTAGGTTTGTGTCGTTTGTCACAGTCTGTGGGGCGGCAGCTTGCCAGGTATCCAGGGGGTTAATGTGGTGGTAAGTGAATGGTTGGTAACATCTGGTGGGAGGTTCTTGGCTGTCAGTGCTGGAACCTCAGGTCAGGGTGGGGGCATCTCGGTATGTCCCTTCCTTAAGTGGCATTTGGTTATGGTACCTGGATTGCTTGGCAAGCTTGGGTGTTTATTGTATATATTTACATGTTGGTGTTTGAGTCATTGTCCTTGTTAACGCACCTATGTTTATTGTTTCAGGTTTTGGCGTGACAATGACTCTAATAAATAAAATTGGCTGTGGCCTTTTTCTCATCCATATTTTTGGTGTGGTGTCTTTATTGGGGGGTTTGAATGGGGAGTTAAGCCTAGCCCGGAGAATCGAAGCTACAACAGTCATTATAAGTCACCCAGCGAGGGACCCGGTGATTTCCGCCGATGGATTGATTAAGAAATAAGAAGGTTCCCCAGACTCCCTAAGTGGGCAGCTCTGATTTTCTGCTTATGCTACCGGAAACTAAATTATCTTTACATTTACCAGCCCCATATAGAGTGTAACCTACAATAAATAATGCCCTGGTTTCAGGTCATCAACAATCTCACATTATAAGTACCTTCCAAGTGTCCCTGTTTAGTTTGGCAAGTCCTTCTCCCAAACCCTTTCCTCCCCTTTGCCCCTCTTTTTTCCCCTGATGTCCCTCTTTCCTCCTCTGATGCCTTCTTTCCTCCCCTGATGCCCCTCTTTTCTAGGAGGTCAGAATGTTTGCTGGGTATGAGGGTATCGCAGGGTTCTACAGCCCTAAAAGCCCCGATAATGTGTATAGAAACAGCAGGAAACGGCTTTATAAATTAAACGGGGTAAATAAACCCCATTATTCTTCTAAATGCCCAGTTACACAAATACCCCGCAATAGGGCACTAAGTCACATAAAAAGTCTGGGTAAAGCCCCACTCCCAGCCTCAAAACAAAAGACCATTACTCCAGTAAGATGCGGGAAAAGGTTATCCTGGGGCTGATTGAGATGATACTGACCTCCTGTCTTGTCGTTCTGGTGGCAGGAGCGGTAATGATGAGTGGAGCCACAGGCTAACTATCTGCTATTGTTCTTGAATGAAAAGTGAATTTAAAGGAGACTCATTAGATCCAGTAACGGCTCGGTAACGAGTTGTGAGGTTGACAGCTGAGCGACAATTAAGTCTCCAATTTTCTCGGCCGCGTTGGCTGGCACCCCCTGCGGGAAGCTCTGACGTGTATGATATCACGAAGCTCTATCACTTACGTAATGAAGTCTTAACCCTTGTAATGGGGTCGTTTGGTGGCCACTATCAGGGATCACAGCATTATGTTCGATATTCATAGAAAAGCAATGTATCTGGATTCTCCTGTCAGCCCAAGCAGGAAGTTGTCACCCACTTCCTGTTCTTTCCCCGCATTGTTTTTTTAGCGGACACCACATGAGCCTCTAGTGCTAGAACGCTATTATCTCAACTATCTTAAGACAAGGGGGGCGATTGAAACCATGTGAACGCGCAGCAAGATGGCGGCTTCTACAAACAAAGGGGATTTTAATATTATTCATTTTATTATAAAGGGAAATAATTGTAATCATAAATATAATTCAAATTGTGAATTAATTCAAACATTAATAAATGGCATATAAGTATAAAAATTAGGAATAATCTGGAAAGTTACGTTTCCACCGCCGGGGTCCGGTACAGTATCACCCCCGCCACACACACCGAAATTGTCATTCTTAAGAGACAAATGGGCTCCGTTCTCCAAGCAGGCACTTCCTATGATGCATATTAGTAGATTGCACTAATCTCTCTCCCCAGCCCCGAGAAACATAAAGCGCATTCTCGCCACGCACTCTCTGATTTGGCCCACATTCTCTCAGCCACGGAGTCAATTGCTGGCAGAGAGACTTTGCTTTCTCTTCTCGCGGAGAAGTCAGCAATGGCTGGCAGCCAGATAATTAACCTTTTACACGTTATTATTGAAAGACTTTCTAAGCGCCTGTCATATCAGATTCCTCTCTAGGGAGGCAGAAAACATCTGGATTGAAGGCCAAAAAAGTGTCACGCGAGGGGTTAATATTGTATAGCACTCCTGCTCACAATTAATTGGCATTATAGTCATGCCAAATCCAGTTTAATCTGATAACTAGCCGACTCCTTCGTAGTCTCCTCTTGATTTAATGAGGGTCTGAGCGTCTCAGTTGGTGATTTCCTCCCTGATATGTCACAGCTGGAATCCCTGCTTGAATACAGGTGACTTAATTCAGAATATTGTTACCTCCAGACCAGTCACGAGTTTCCATAACGACCTTTATTAGAAACGTTTGGCCGCCACTGTTAGCGAGCTGCTGCAATGGGATCCGTGCGATTGGCTATTAAAGGGTTAATTTTTGAAGATCCCCAGGATTGGCTCATTATGATTGTTCCCAGACCCAGTAATAATTTAACCCCCCTGCCATAAAATTATACACCCCTCTGGTGCCTGTAATTGCACCGATACCCTTTAGGGATTAACCCTTTAATTGCCACGCATCTCAAATCGCTGGTCTGATGCCAAGGTGGGATCGGCTCTTCAAAGCACTTTGGATTTCTTTGCAATTAAAGGAGTCTGCAGTGTTAGACCGCAATGAGGAGGGCATTGATTACTTGTATTGTCTGAACGCTATACCGCGTCTCAGGAAGTCTCACCGGCTCCCTGCCAGGACCTGAGAAACCCAGCCTGCATCTTGGGCTAATACAGAGTCAAAAATACGTGCCATAAACCTTCAAAGGCCACCACCGGGGTATAAAGGCAATCGCAAAGCCAAGCTTTTTAAATTCATTTAAAACTGCACCGCTCCTCATAACGCCGGCCGAGCTATGGATACAGCCTGGGAAACCCAAGAGAGTGTCTCTCAGCTTCCCAGACCCTTTCGAGAGTCCATGAGCACAACACAGGGATCTGTGGTGGTTAAATGGTTAAAGTCTCTGGAGACTCCGCGCTAAAAGCTTTAGCTGGTACCGGCGTCTCCAGGTTCTCGGATTCAATTACTCCCATGTCAGTTAGTAATGTTTAATTACTCCGCCAGAAGAATGCATTTAAAGGGCCGCTGCGAATTCACTCTGTCCGCAGCCCGCTGCCCCCCCCCCAAAAAAAAATCTCGACAAAATTTTTCGGGACTCAAATTTCTTTTTTTCTTTTAAGTAGGGTGAAATAATATCTCCAAAAGCCTAAAAAACAATGGTTGATATTCCCCAGCTTTTAGTTAAAAATAGCCTGTGCTTTATTTTTTTTTATTAGCGGAATTGGTTTTTGGTTCAAGGATTGGTTGGATCCCAGGACAAGCATTGCGCCGGCAATCATTGGGTTAAACCAAAATGGCTTAAAATAAAGGAATATCATAAGATACTTTTGTGTTATTCGGTCTTTCTTATATATATATATGTTAATAAAAAATTCCGAATTCCGTCCCAAACTGAAATACAAATAAAATAAATGTTTTATGACGCGCGGAGATTGCGGAGGAGATGTATTTCTCGCTCAGTCTAAGAAAGCCCCTTCGTATCGTCGAGAATAAAATCCATCATATTTTTCTACGGTGAGAATATAAAGTTATTGCAACAATGCGCTACATAAAAATCCACGCGGGTGAATACATTGAGTATTATTCTCCGCCCGCGATACAGATCCATACGAGAAACTGCCCATAAAACACGACGTTACTGCCCCGTCTGGCAGCCAAGACTGATATAAAGAGCACAAAGAGGCCGCGAGCTGCGGGGGGTACGAGCTGTAAATCAGCACCGACGGCGCACCGTGAGCTGATGATCATTTGGCGTAACCATAGGTAGCGTACATTGTGTCATTTTACTGCCTCGGCTTTTAAGGGTTAATCATTTCAATAACCCCCTTACCGCATAATCACACGGCATACAGAGCTCCCACCACAGCTGGGGATTCTGGGTAATAACCCCCATACCCCATAATCACACGGCATACAGAGCTCCCACTGCAGCCGGGGATTCTGGGTAATAACCCCCTTACCGCATAATCACACGGCATACAGAGCTCCCGCCACAGCTGGGGATTCTGGGTAATAACCTGCCGTACCCCATAATCACACAGCATACAGAGCTCCCAGGGCAGCCGGGGATTCTGGGTAATAACCTGCCATACCCCATAATCAAACGGCATACAGAGCTCCCGCCACAGCCGGGGATTCTGGGTAGTAACCCGCCATACCCCATAATCACACGGCATACAGAGCTCCCACTACAGCCGGGGATTCTGGGTAGTAACCCCCTTACCCCATAATCACACGGCATACAGAGCTCCCACTGCAGCTGGGGATTCTGGGTAATAATCCGCCGTACCCCAAAATCACAATGTATATAACATTTCAGTCGTAAACGCAGACCTTTGCCTTTTCACAATGGCGCCTATTTAATTGAAGTTAGTTGCCACCGTTCAGCGGGAAGCACACTTCGGTAACATGGCTCGCGTTGGCGACTTCATTAGGAGAGTGTTAGGGTCGTTTTGTCATCTTTACAGCTGGAATGAGACGTTGCCAATTCAATCTTATCTCCTGGTATGTTTGATTACAATCCATGCTGTAGCCGCTGCAGACAGAAGCGAGAGGGAGAGGTACCTATTAATCAGCCTTTGATCTCTGCCAGACTGCGATCGCACCTCCTACAACCCACGAAACTTTGTCGGCCTAGCCTTCATGTCCAGCATCACGGATACAGCATAATCCATTCGCAATGTGACACGTACCCAGGTGCTGCGCGCTGCGGTGAAAAAAAAAATTGTGAAGCCTCCTTACAAAAAGTGATTTGGTTTCACTAAACTGCTGAGACATTAATCCCCGTATCCTTTAATTTGCAGAAGAATCGAAATACCGAGAATTCTTCTTGCTGGAACATTTAATCTTAAAGAAAGTATCGAATATGAGGCTCACTTCCAATTGAGGGCGATTAATCCAGGTACAGCTCCGAGTGCTAATTATTTATTTTATTATTTAACCCGTGATTGTGTCGGTTACCCAACGAGGCAAAGAGTAGACCAAAAGTGGCCTTGGTTTCTTAGAAGCTACGACAAATCTCAATTGTCCGATATTTTCCTTTTGTCCATGCGAACGATATGTTTATGAGAATATGTCATGTAGGCAACGTAAGAAGAACAAAAATGGCTACCCGGTTTTTGGCATTCATACGACGGTTTTGTAGAAGGAAAAGAAATGCGCATGTGGTGAAGACATTAAAAACATATCGGGAGTACAAAGTGCGGAAGTTGGAAATATGTTACGATGTTCCATGAAGGATCAAAGTTGTCATGGACGGCACAGAGTGTTCGGGATTCTGGGCTAATGATTTATCTCGCTCTTCTGCTGGAGGTGGTTCCTTTATGAACGTCGAGAAATTGACCGTTCTATAAGGTGTGAATTTTGGTTACAAAAGGACTTGAAACCACTTCACTGCTGTTGACTAAGCCAAATAGAGCAGAGGCTACTCAATTTACAAGAAGTCAACTTGCGGTTTGGTTCAAGCTGGTACTCCGAGTCAGTGATCAATTTTCTCAATGGAGGCTTTGGTGAACTTTGTAGTCAACTGGGACTAATTTTATGGCATTCTGGCTCAATGGGCCTGCTCACGATCAACCATCATACATTGAACCTTTGTGAATAGAAACACATGTAAGGTGCAGACTAAACAAAAAAAAAATGACTACAAGAGATAATTATTGTTCATGTAAATCAGGACATTGAAAGTACTTTGTGTAGGAAAGTTCAAGTCAACCGGAACCCACCCATCCTAATAAATACCCAATGTTCTTGCTCAAAATCCTTCAATTCCGGTTTGTTTCTTTTTTTTAAAGGTTTCACTAGACGACCGCATCTGCTGGAAGGCTCTTCAATCTTCTAAGCACTTAACGCTGCTTAACGGTAGTATAAAGACTTCGTTAAGTTAAAAAAAAGAAACAATGTATCATGTTAATCTCCTCCGATATCTGACAAGCAAAGGTGTCTTCTTTTCTGATTACTGATTATACCACTCAGACTTCGCTTGAGGAAGGTTAATTAGCTGCTCCTTCCCGGGGAGTCCAGAAATGGATTCTTGGTTGTTTTGTTAATTGCTACTCAATACATTACTCTGATGAAATCACAAGGGGCCTGATGCTCAACTTTTTGGTCCTTGAAACCTCACTTGGGTTTTCCAACCAAGAGATGGACACTAACCCTTGCGTTTCCAAACTGTGGTCTTCGCTATTCATCCTGGTTGCACCCCGCTGAGCTCTACATTTCTGCCATGATTTAGATGATCAAACGCCATTTGGTTTCCTTTTATGAAATGCGGTTCATTGAAGCCTCTCATTGTATTCTGACCGTATCGGGAATGCCGTCATTCACGTCCTTCTCAGAAATCAGCGTGTGTTTTTCAATTAATCTGACAATTACCTGGTGACTATATGCTCCGTAGTACAACGTCTCCATCTCCAGACTAACAGCCACTGTGTTTTTTGCAAATACTGAGAGATTCCATTGATCAAACCAGCGTGAAGTCACCGTACCCTGCAACCCAAATTCATTGTTAAGGAAATTGTGTTTCATGTGAAAAAAAGTCTGTAGAAACGAACAAAATGAAGCTCCTACATGCCCTTAGCTATATATATATATATATATTAAAAGTGATTAAACCCTAGAAAATTTCATGTAGATTTTGTGCTGTCGGCCCATAGCAATTGTTCTAAATTTCTTTTGTGGTTTCTTAGATTTTTGACACTAGTAAATCCTTAAGAGAAATAGACCCCCTCTCCTACTTAGTTGAGTCGTGTCCATGTGAGATCCACCCCAATCCTAAACTGGTGGCTGAAGAACCATCCTGTAGATAGCACCATGTACATTTGCATCCATATTTAACTTGGATTGGGGGTTGACATTGGCATTCTTTGTGGACAGACATTCCACCCTTGTTGTAGGGTGCCAGGGTACGGACACTATGCCTATCTCTGACATGCCAAGGAAGCCTGATACATGATTAATATTATTTAAAGAGGATGTCGAATTCATAGCTCTCCGTAGAACCCAAACTCAATTTCCGAACTGTCGACGAACACAGGATTGATCTCTTTTGAAACTACGGAGTATTTAACGGCGGTGGTTCTCTTAGAAGATGCATCTAAGGTTCTGAGTTCCGGCTTCTGTGTTTACAAAGGTCTTTTAAATGATACTTCTCAATGAGATCACAAACTGCAACCGTACCGCCGCTCAAAACAACAGTGACAACCAGTGGTCCTCGTAAAATGTCCCTCGGATAAAAGACCGATTATGAAAATGCAGTAAAGCATGGCTGGGTAATTTGTAAGCTCGGCGTGTGTGAAAGGAGATACACCTTTAATTTAGAATGCTAAGGTAAAACATAATCTCGCTCATCTCTTCTATACACCACAGGAAGAACTTTGCCAAGTATCAAACTGTACTCTATTGATATTACACCGAAGAAATCAAAAGAAATTAGGTCTTATAAGGTCTTTTCAGAATCCCCTTTATTAAAAGCTGCTACTTTATTTCCCTTTGGACTGAAGACTGTACAATGCGATGTATTCTCCGGGATAAATAGAAGCGGCGAATTCAAAGGCATACAAGTTTCTTTTTTTTTTTTCCCAGGCAAAAAAATAAAAAATATCAACAAACCTGCTTCAAAGAAAAAATGTTAGCGCCGAGGGTAGCGGGTTCACCAGCTTTGGCCAACCCTCATCGTTCGAGGTATTTTGAAGTTAAGACAAACTTCTAAAAAGTCGTCAATCATGGCTGACATCACCTTTGAGCGATCGTTTGTTCCGGTATCTTCTACGAGCGGGGAATTCTTACACAACAAAAGAGGAACAACACCTGTGATCTCATTACCTTCCATTAATCCCTGCGCTGGTTCAAGATAAAGTACTACTTCTTTGACTTTTCTTTATTTGTATGACTCCATAAGCAGCAGTTCCAGCGCAGCACACCTTTTTTTTTCGTCAATACATTAGAATTAATAAAAAATAATCTTCTCCCTTTCCTCTTATTTTTTTATGATGAAAGTACAACTGCAGGAAAATGACTTAACAAAGATTTACTACGTTGTGCCATAAAGCAGTCAACACAGCAAGGTTTGGGAGCAGGGGGTGGAACCCAAATGTCATGTGACCACTTACAATTGGGAGCTTCAGCTAAGCTTATACATTTTTATAAATCAACCAGATTTAGACGGTTATTTTAACTTCATTTGTTTAAGGAACAACATCTATTTTATGTTTAACTTTTTTTTACAGTTCCTATCCAAATCCCCTACAAAGCCTTACATTTCATAAGATTGTTAGGATGCAAGGGTTATGCCAGTAGTCTTGGGATCTAGTTTGTAAACCTGGTCTTAATTATAAAATTAAATAAAACTGAACCATTGTATACCAAATTGTTGATTATTAATAATAATAATAATAATATATTTATATATTAATAATAATAAAACTATTAATAATAATAAAATAATTATAATTATATAATACTATTATCATATTATTATTATTATTGATACCAATACTAATCCTACTTAGAGTATTTATTCAGAAACCTCAGCTAACTTTTTCCGCGGTCTTCATCACAGATAAAAGCATCACGTTTCCCTATATTCCTGTGGGTTGTATTTTCTTTTCTGATATTGTGAATTCCAATTTTCTCTTCAGTGTGGATTCTGGGCAATTATTTGTGATAACGTGCTGATTTCATCTCATCACTTTTAATTTTGGGTAATTATTAGTGATCGTTCACCAATCTTCCTTTTCTCCGTGATTTGAGAAGCTGCAATTTGGTGTCATGCATTTAGACAATTTTTTTTCCCCCTCCTAGACAAAGTGGCTAATTTTCTCTTTGTTCAAGAATAAAAATGCATAAAAAAAACTTGGAATTTATTTCCTATAAAGGTGCAAGAAAGTGGGTTTCTTTTGGTATTGGAAAGGTTAAAACCTTTTTTTTTTCCTAGTGACTTCTCGCTCCATGTGAGATATTTGCACTGTATATAATTTACATAGAATTATGGTAATTTTACACATAAAAGGTCCAGGTCGCTTTTTTTCAAATAGTAAGGTGTTATTGAAGTGAACCGTCAAATGGAATAACATAACTCTTCACGGTTAAAAATATTTAAAAAATATCGAGACTCTGGAAAGGCTAGAGAGATCCAGCCCGTCACTGTTTTATTGTGTCGTTGTCCAAAAAACTTGATACCAAGTAATGAAAATCGTTTCAAAGACCATCTAAGCCATAGCACCTATGCTTGGACAAAGCCCGTGAGCATCATGACTAAGAAAAGCTTAGGACTAAAGGTGAAGAGCCCAGAAGAAGTGATTTCCAATGAGGTTTCAAGAGTGGACAACATATTCTTCATATTGTAGTGTGACATTAGAATTTGAGGAATACGTTGTCAACTCTTGCAATTTAATTGGAAATCACTTCTTCTGGGCTCTTCACCGTTAGTCCTAAGCTTTTCTTAGTGGTAGGACCGTTCCATAGGAAGACAAAGAGGAATACATGAGGAGAACTTTGACTCACCACCGATTCTTCTTGGAGGAAGGTTCCATCGACCAAGTGTTAGACCACGTCATAAATTTGTGGAATTCTCTCTTGGTAGAGACTCTCTAGATCATGCTTGACCAAGCCAGTTGGCTGGATCTCTAATGGGCACTTATGATAGTCAGAGGTTGACGTGAGGACATAAGGTTGATGTCAAAGGATGATCCAAGCAGTGATATCCGTTCTACAACACAGGTTGTGTTCTATGGCCTTTTTTTCTACACATAATGTAATTTGTCCATAAAATTCCACTTTTCTCTCGTGACTATGAGCAAATTCATTTATGTCGAATGTCACAAGGAGGATGTCACAAGGTACGAACTTTACCAGTCATTCCCTTACGTTTGTTGGATGTTGAAGATAAGATTTAACTCATTTGATGCAAAAATTACAAAGATAAATAAATACCATACATCACATTATGGCCTTTTAGATGCACATAACTTTAACGATTCACCAAGTCGAAATGTTAATGTTTCACCCTCATTTATTCTGTTCCTCTGGAATCTTTAAAAACAATCTCTTCCCTTTTCAACGAGAGTTATTATCCTCAGGTCTAATTTCAGTTATTTTCTCTGTCATGTGCCTAACAGCTCGCAAAACGTCTAATTTCAGTCGTTCCGCGGAAAGGCGGAGGATCTAATGGGAAGAATATATCCCTTCACAGGTGACTGTATATTCATGGCGTCTTTAATCCTCTTTTTAAATAGTAACAAGCGTTGGGGTTTTTTTTACAATTTTTTTTCCGAGTTGAAAATGTTGTGATTTTGAACAACAACAAAAAATCCTCAACTTCATTTTTTGACCGTTTGACCATTTTCACAGCTGGAAATGAGAGAATTGAAAAGTTTGTGACAACTGAAGCGTTCCGTTAATTTCTGATAGTTGCCAGAATTCTTCCCCAAATACGCAGCCGTGTGTCATGTGGATACTTATCAGAATATTACAACGTCTTAAGAGTAATTTATAGCTGAAATAATCATCCATTTCGCAGTATGGACAGAAATGAGTTCATTACAGCTCTGTCCTTGCACATGCGTCTCTTATCATGATACACAGCAGGTGTAGCATGGAAACGAACGTGTTCACTGTTTCAGGCTGTTGTCATGGTTATAAGAAATACCCGTTCATGGTCACCGTCAGGCTGGCAGCCCCCCATTTTTTGTTAACCGTAGAATTCCATTCTCATTAATACCATGTTTCTATTTTTTTAAACCTATCTTTAATAAACAATACAATAGCAGTTTTTTTGTGACCTACTAATTATGTGACTCCTATTAAATTGCGAAGTTGAGACTGTGGGATTCTGCAGATGCTTTGTTGACTGTTTCCGTTCATGGATTTGGGTTAAACATTCCGTCAGGTTCTAGGTGAGACAGCAAACTACGGTCCCAATTCTTGTGTCCTGACTCTTCATTTTCTGTAATGAATCAGGGTTAATGTACAGCCGTAAGCTATCACTTGGTGTGACAGACACTGATGCCCCATATGTTTCTGAGGAACCAAGGAAAACCTTGAAATATGCTTGTAGACAGATCCTCACCTGTACTCCCTTGGGGACTCCTTACCCGTGGCAAGGTCATTGAGTTGAACATTTTGTTGGTCAAGTCAATGGATGTCGAGTTTGTCCTCAGCTTCATGTGTGTTCAGCTCAAGGCATCAAAAAATTAATTTTGGTGTCAATATCCTATTCTACGGCAGGTAAATTTGACTGGATTGGTTATGTTGGAGGCCTACCTGTAAGGTGATGACAGGGGATCCCCGGCCACTATATAAATCATTTGTTCTCTGTCAACAGACCAGCTAGTGATTCTCTGGAGAGCCTATTTTCTTGGTAAAAACCTTGGCTTCCCTTGACTTTAGTCCCATATATAAACTTTGAGCTGGTGTCAGCTACTTTCTTAAGCCAGCTATATACACTATTATTCCCATTTGTTTGCTTTCATTTAATAGATGGGGCGGTGATTATTTGCCCAATCGTCTCTGCTAACAACACTCTCTTGCCTTGGACTAGCCTCCCATCTCCAACCAATATACCAACTGCTACCATATTTTTTTCACCATTCTTCAACAGGTCAGCCGGTGGTTCTTCAGTGGACTTTCTTTTTCCAATTATCATGCCCATGATAAGAACCTTGGCTTGCCTTGGACTAGCCTCCCCCCACCAACCAATATATGACCTTTCATGTGGTCCCAGCTACTTTATTAAGAAAGTGGTAGATTCTGGCTAGTGTTCTAACCAAGAAGACATTGTCGTTCCTCTGGTTCCTTGTACTCTCGTAGACCTCAAAGTTCTAGTGGATACCAGGTACCTCGAAACATTAATTACATGTTACATTTGTGTTAATCTGTGAATGTGTGTACTTAGTGAGCCCCAGTAAATACACCACATACAACACATTATCTCAAATGGATACGCATTCAGAGAAAAATGCTTAACGTTTCACACAAAGCCTTTTGTTCCAGGCGTATTAACCAGCCATTGTTAATGAGTATTCATTTTCATCCCCATTTAAAATCCATCAGCGTTGAGACCTGCTTTTGGAAATCATTAACCGTCATCCCGGTTAATAACAGCCACTGGAAAACTCTGATCTCGTCTTCAGCATTAGGTTATTGATGACCCTTCGGTTACATGTACAATAATTATCAATGGCGCACAGTAAAAATTGATTTTCGTGAGCCCAGTCAGCTGGAATTAGATTGATAACAATGCATGGTGGGGCATTTCACATTCCGGAAGAAATATTTTACATCCTCAGAAAATAAAGTGTCCTCAGTTTAATGATACATAGAATTTCTGGATCTTTCCCTCTTGCAGATTCTCTCATTTTACGGAATGAAAAGATATGTTTGTCTAACGAGCGTTGGCGGTTTCTAGGTTACTAAGTACTGGGCGCCAAGAATGCTTCAAATTAGGAAATGTATCTGTAAAAAAAAAACCCATCAAATTGGGTACAAAGGTCAACATTTTTTCCTTGCTTTATCTATTGCACTCAGCACCGAAGGAACTTCTTCAATACAGTTTTATCTGATTGTATTCTGGCTATTAAGCTGCCAATTAGTTGATGACCCATCACCTCGAGTCTGGCTGGGGAGTCTTCCCAAGGAATGTCCATTGAATCTCTTACGTCTACAAAAAATTCACCTGATATACCAATTACTTACGCACTTTCACACTAATTGTCATACAATCCTGTCCTTACACACTTAATGACACATTTAATATACTCAATATACTCTTTTACCTGCTTGCTCTTATGTAATCTGCTTAGTCCATACACACTATGAACTCTCCTTGCCCTGGCATCTTTACAACATAGTACCAGGATCTGATGTCATATTTCAGTGTTTCATCTATTAAGGGCATGATGCACTGGGTGCTGCATCCTATGGAGGCTGCAGGGGTGAGCCTAGGGTCAGTAACTTCAGGGTGCAATATTTCTTCAGCGACCCCCCCATTGCTAAAACACACACATACTAACACCCAAACTTGCTCTAACATCCTCTCACTCTAACACCATACAATTACACGTACATACACACACTATCTCCCTCATTTTTCTCCTTCACTCCTGAGACACAAAAATCATACACACACAGTGTGACACACACACTCACGTTGACATAATTCACTAACACACATACTGATACCAAATACTCACACGTATATTCATGCTAATACCATAAACTTGAAACGGGCCTATCAAGCAGAAGCTCAACAGGTGACCGATCATCTGATAAGGCGTTCTAACTCTAGATTTGACACAGAGGAGCTCCTCTTGGCCCTGCCACCCTTGGTTTAATGGGGGAAGACTTAAATGTGTCGTTGGTCTTCACACATTCTTTACTTATTTAGTTGAACTTCTATACGAACATTTCTCACAGACTTCTGGTACAAAAAATTCAAAAAGATGAAAAAAAAAATGAAATCTGGGAAATATATTATTCGAAACACGTTCAATCAATAAATCACAGAGTAATCCTGCTATAAAAACATGATTTTTTTTTATTAGTTGCTATCTTTCCTTTTTAGTATAAAAAATAGAATATATGTCTATAATGTTACGGATTGCGACAATTAAATTTTTACAGTCCTTTCAGGGGCCGCAATTCATAAATCCCTATTTTTTGTTAATTAAGGGGAATCAAGACAGGAAGTCATGTCAGCCAGACTTGACATGTTTTATTTATTTATTTTTTTGGTCTTTTTTTGCTTGTTGGTAAAAAAAACCAAATATGGTGTGTGATTGAGCTAAATCTCACCTTTTATCAGCTGGTGACAAACTGAAGGGCTATTAGTAAGAAGTGTGAATATTCACAGGGTAATATCTCCGAGATACTGTTTCATTTCCCTGTCAACTTCGTGCAGCCAGAGGGAGGTCTCGTTATTAGGAATAGAGGTACACCCCTGTCAGATTATGTTACCCTATCAGCAATTTAAAAAAAGAACAACCGCCGTCAACACGTTTAGCATTTAAAAAAAAAATCATTTATCAAAACTACCAAAAGCACGTGGTATTTATCTTCTAATTAGTGCCAACATTTCTAAGATATTTAGTTTAAAAGTAATTAACTATTTTAACTTTTTTTACCAAGGCTGCTTGAACCAATCAGCAGCAGCCACCTTTAATGTATAACACAGAAGCAGCCATCTTCACTTCCTGTTTTGAGGATAATTATTCCTCTCCATTATTTTGATTGGTCCATAAAGACACGGTTGGAGGAGGTTGGTGTGGAGGAACTTGACCGGCGGCACAGAGCCCTGACGTCAACTCTGTCGAACACCTTTGGGATGAACTGGAACAGAGATTGCGAGCCGGGCGTCTCGTCCAACATCAGCGCCTGACCTCACCTCTACTGGATGAATGGGCAAAAATTTCCACAGAAAATCCCCAAAATCTTGTGATAAGCCTTCCCAGAAGAGGGGAAGCTGTTATAAATGGGGACCAACTTCATATTAATGTATTTAGAATGTGATGTCATCAAAGTCCCTGTTGGTGTAATGGTCATACGTCCCAATACTTTTGTCCATATGGTGTATCTATGGCTTATCTATGGCTTATTTAAAGCTGCCATTACATACATGTATTTAATGTTTAGAAAGGGAATCTGTGGGTTAATATGACAGAAGGTGTGCGGTACAATATGGTTTATGTGAATTTACATTGAGATTCCAAGCTCAATTAAAAAATAAATTTGACTTACTGTCCGAACCCCTAGAAATTAATGTCTTAATTTGATAGCTCTGGATTTGACAAATTGGATGGTGTAGGAAGTTAATTTACATGTACTAAAAATAATGGATTCGCTTTTCGTTATTACGGAGACGGTGAGGCTTTGTACTCTTATAGCTTAAAGAGAACATTTTAACGAATTAACCGATTACGTGCTCATTCGCCAAAAAATGGAAAGATGCGCTAAAAAGTTCAACCCGCACTGACTGGCGGCATGTCTGCAATGCCCGGGCAGGTCGATTGTTTTGCGATTTTTGGTTTGAAATAAAGCCCCATAGTTGCGTGTTCTGATTTTTTTTTTTATTAGCATCATAAAAAAATAAAAGAGATTCCATTAGTCTACATTAAAAAAAAACAAAGGATTTATAAAGGAAACGGAGTCATCAAAATTTAATAATTCCGCACAGAGAAAATCGCAAAAAGAGGGGGTAAATCTTTCATCTGCCATTTTAAGATGTTCGTCTGCTGATGGAGTGGGGATTGTGGACACGTAAGACAGGATTTCGGCAGGCTGTTTGAACTCCTGTTAGAGATTTCCTACTTCAAAGACAATGAATTATTAATTGAGCCTACTTTGTTTTCTTTGTGACAATACTGAAACCCACCGAGAAGCCGTGCTACGGCACAGGCCCCCCCGGTTACTGCTCGGGCAATACGCTCTTCTTAACATATTCATGAAAAGTGACTACATGGTCACTTCAAACTGTCCGAGTCCTCCATGTTTCTCCTAGAAATTAAAGAATGTTCTGATAACTGCGGACTTTGAGTCTGAAACATTAGGGCTTGTGTCCCCATGGCTTCCCATCCTTGGAGATTTGCCTTCTTCAGACCTGTGAAGATGCCAACTGTCTCACCTCGTATGAAACCTGGCTGGAATTACACAAGGAAGCCCTGCATAGCTGGAGTCAAATACCTCTTAATATTTAATTGGTTCTCCGTGCCAAGTGAGCTGTATTGTTCCCAGTTCTTGATGTATTGAAATAAATCTAGTTTCTCGGCTAGTGTAGCTGAGCATTGTATTGATGATCAAAGAGGACATTGCCTAAGTGGTCAGAGTGAACATGTTTTACTCTACTTAGAGGGTGGTATATCAGTGGAACTGTCCCCAGCAGATATGGTAGAGGCTAATTCAGTGGAAACAACAATCATATCGGTGATCACATTGAAGACTGACCACTGGCCTAACAAGCCCCCTATGTTCATCCTCCTAGTTCCAAGATGAAGGGAGCATTCCCTGTAGAGTCATGAGACTTATTTGGCTCCATTAATGGTAACGATAATTTGAAGTTGTCTATGTGATTGTATTTCCAGATTCATAAAAAAATTCCAGTAAGTCTAGTATTTGATCGATAAACGGGAAGTATGGGGTCCTGTGCCAGTTTGGTTTGAAAGTAAACCAAGATGTCTTCTCTTGAGAAAGGCCACCATAAGTACTAAGAAAGCTATAGTTCAGCCAAGCTAAGCGATCCATGTTTTGGATCATCCAGACTTATCCGAAAAGACAAGGTTGAAGTGAGCCAGCCAAGGTTACCAACATTCAGTCTAGAAATGAAGAGCTCACGCAAGCCAGCTTGGAAAGAAATAGCAAAAAAGATCAGTCAAAAGAGGGAGAACGTTTTTGATGTGAGTGCTGATCGCGCGGAAACTGGTTACTTAACTCAGTCACCCAACAATGGAACACGGGCGATTTTTTATGTTCAATTTAGAGAACATTTTGGAAATAGTGGAATTGCATCTTTTTTGAAATATATTTTCAGAAGCAATATGAGAAAGGATCAGCTAGAACATTTTATTTTTAGAACTGCAATATAGCTCCGCGAAAAATCTGATTTTAATCCAAAAAAAGGTTTTTTGCTTTATCGTTTCGGAATAAATTGAACCTAGGGTTAACAATGTTGATAATCAAATGGGAGTATGTTGGACAAATTCAACTTGAAGGCTTTTATAAATGAAATATGTAACTAAAATAATGTTATTGCTTAACCAAGCCACTCCAGAAAAACAAGATTCCGTCAGGCAAAAGCTTTATTACCATAGGAGTCTAGAACAACAATGTTCAACCAAGCCGGTCTAGAATGTTACTGCTCAACCATGACAGTCAAGAAAAACAACGTTCAACCAAGCCAGTCTAGAATGTTATTGCTCAACCATGGCAGTCTAGAATGTTGTTGCTGAACTGTGGAAGTCTATAAAACAAGATTCAGCCAGGCAAGTCTAGAACATTATTGTTCGACCATGGCACTCTAGAAAAACAATGTTCAACCAGACTGGTCTAGAATGTTATTGCACAACCATGACAGTCAAGAAAAACAACATTTAACCAAGCAAGTCTAGAATGTTATTGCTCAACCATGGCAGTCTAGAATGTTACTGCTGAACTGTGGAAGTCTATAAAACAAGATTCAGCCAGGCAAGTCTAGAACGTTATTGCTCAACCATGGCAGTCTAGAAGAACACTGTTCAATGAGGACACTCTATTTTTGGTCAGCCATGGCACTCTACAACACAAGATTTGGCCAGGCAAGCCTAGAACGTTATTAATCAGCTGTGGCAGTCTAGAAACCCAATGTTCAACCAGGCCAGTCTTGAATGTTATTAATCAACTGCAGCAGTCAAGAAAGAAGCTCTTCAACCAGGCTAGTCTAAAAAGCAAAACGAAATAATGAACCCTCAATGCTTTGTACGGGAAAACTTTTTCACGCATGTCACAGAAAAAAAATCGTTGAAAAGAACTCAAAACATTAGAACCGATATTCCATGAATCTACATTAACCACAGTGGGGGGAAAAAATTCTGTGAACTGACGTTTTTATTGAAATAACTTGTTTTTATGTGTTACTCCCGAGGGACAGAATAACTTTTATTAACACACATATAAATTTACTGCAGCATTATCAGTAGTTAGTAAAGCACGGCTTATGTAAAAAATGTCATGTTCAATATTTTAATGATCTCGGTGAATAAATAGAATAATATATATTTATATATATATAATCCTTACATGATTTTTTTTTCTCCAAAAACTGCTAGAGGTTTTCAGCACAGCTAGTGGATTCTATGAAAAGGGTAAAAATAAAGAGAATTCCTAATATAAAGTTCCCTTTTGGGGGAGGGGGGCAGCGTTAATGCCACTGTTGCTTTAAGGCAAGAAGGCAAAAAATATCAGAGAAACTGCTTTTTCTTTAATCTCGGATGAAAAACCCACAGCGGAAAAATAAATAAGTTTAAGAAGTGAACAACATCAGAGTCCCCGCTCACAAACGAGGCTTTTCATATCGATGTTTGTGATCTGGAAATCATATATTGCGAGTTTATTAAAACCATGCATAATGTCGCAGTTAGACAGAGGGCACTCGGCTCCTCCACAGCCAGAGGTGTCATCCACGATGCTCCATTTCACAAAAAGAAGAAACACTTTTGGTTCCAAAGTCCTTTTTTGTGTGTAAGTCTAAGAGTTGAATCTAGGCAGCTTTATTCTGCGCGAACCCCGAGATGTCATGTTAAATCTGTCAGATTATTCCGGCAGAGAAGGGATGGAGGATTCTCCCCCCTTGGCTTTAATGCAAATGATATGATTTCTGTAAGAGCGGCTGAATGCGGTCAGTAGGACAAGCAGGGACGAGGAGATTCATGTTACTGCTGGTCATGCATAGCTACCAACTGTCCTAATATAAGGAGAGTCCCAATGGTGAGTGGCTCCAGGGACTCGTGTTCCACCGTTGGTTGTAAGGAAGTCTAAGGAGTGATGACATGGAGCAGACGGGTTGTTTTAGGATATATAACCAACCCAGTAAGTTATCTCTTCCTTGCTAAGTTGCTGATTGTTGTTGATTGGTTCAGGCAGCCTTCAGGAGACGGAATAGAACATCAGAACAGGAAGTTGATGAGATAAAGCTAGTTTTTAGATAATTTTGCTGCAAATCTCAGCTTCCTTAAGTTAGAACAGCCTCTTAGTGCTTAGCCAAATATTTCCAAAACAATTATACTAATCGATAAAGAAAAAAGCTAAATTGTCGCTGTTAAGTTGCTGATTGTTGTTGATTGGTTCAGGCAGCCTTCATGTGAAGGAAGAGAACATCAGAACAGGAAGTTGATGAGATAAAGCTAGTTTTTATTCAATTTTTCTGCAAATCTCATTAAGTTAGAACAGCCCCTTGCAGCTCAACTAAAAAATTCCAAAACAATTATACTAATTAATAAAGAAGAAAAAAAATTAAATCTATAGGTCTATGTTTTAATAAATTAATTTAGTTACACAAAAAGCTATACATATATTTGCCAATAGTAGCAAAATTCAGGCATTGTCTTATGGCCTACTTTGCAAAGAATAATATAAAAACCATTAAAAAAAAATCTAAACAATATGTATTTATGATTTTTATGTTTTTTTGCAAATAAAATATATTATTCTTTAATGACCCTTAGAATAAACCCCGAAGTTCCGGAATTTTAATCGCCACGCAGTTTTGGAATTTGTTAAATGAACGTGTTAAGTAAATTCGAAGGACGGAGTGCAGAGAACCCAAGGTGTAAATTGGAAGAAGGAAATTAAAAATCTTTCTAGAGTATTAAGGTTAAATATCTAAAATATCAAGCAATAATTAGATGGGAAAAACATTTCCTGGGTAAACGCAAGCGACCAATTTCCTTAAAAGAAAAAAAAGAAGTATATTCTGAAAACAAAAACTTTTTTTTCTTTGTGGTTTTACACCAACCAGATGTCTTTGATGAATAATTCACGCTATTTTTATATTCCTCCGCAGTGTTTGTTGATTTATAAAATTTAAGGAGAATGAATCGGAGGCAGCAAAACGGCTAAAAAAAAAAAAAAATCCGCCCCAAAAAAGAGTCTCGGATACGTGCCGTCTACAAATTAACGCAACCATTATGAATTTATGGACTTCCCGCCAATGATTCATGGTTTCCACTTTATTGTTTTATATTTTCATCAATAAAAAAGGAGACGCGAACCAGTCATTTGCATTTTTTTTCCTTCTTATTTGCATTTTAACTATTATCTGTGGTCCTTTAAACTCCGCCGTTCCTCTGGCTGGTGGAAATGTAAAAATTGCCAATTATTTATGACGCGGAGTATGTAATTTTTATTTGAGAGATAGAAAAGACGGCATAAAACACATAATACAAACAAACCAAAAAAAAAAAAAAAGAGCATTAATCTGTCGGGAGACGCGGCTGTGTACATGAAAAGATAAGGCTGCGCTGTTGGCCGTTTGTAAGGAAGGCCTGATTTAAAAACCCTTGAAGACGGGTAATTGTGAAGCCGGTTTGCTGGGTTGGAACTGGATTTGTGGACGGTGAGGGCTATGGAGTTATCTCAGGTTATTTCCCAGCCTCACTCAATTCGTTGCCCGTCTGACCCATTTTTATGCCCCCATGTGCGCGTTGACCTGCTCCCCAAACCTATCGTCGCCGCCATCTTAATTCCTTGCAGGAGGTTACCTGGATATACCGAACAAATCTATAAACATGCAAAAATCTCTTTAAGACATAAAAAAAGAAACACAGAACCTGCCTGCAGATCGGCCTCATTCGGACCCCGTCTAGTCGCCCGTTTCTTCTGCTGTAAAGACTCCAACCTTCATCAGTTGTTGGTCTCGTCTTAGATTCAGGAGCCGTATGTCTATCCCATGCATGTTTAATACCCTCACTGTATTACCCTCTACCACTTCTGCTGGGAGGATGTTCCACTTATCTAACGCCCTCTCAGTAAAGTAAATTTGTTAGAAAAGACCTATTTAGCACGATACTATGTCACCAGCACCATAGACGAGCCTCTTTAGGTAATAAGTAGGGGCTTTATTGAAGTAAACGTATCACAGATTCTACTTGAAGTCAGATAATCCAGTTGCCGTCGGTGACTCAGAGACAATCCGATAGCTTCATAAGGAAGGAGCGTCTCGGTTCTAGAGATGCGGAGTAATGTGTATCGAGCATGTAATAAAGCTGCGCTGACATCTGGATTTTAGCTTTCACTATGTGGCGGTCTGAGAGCGCGGAGTTAATTAGCGCTAGCTTCGCAGACACAGTTACTGTTACCGAGAGAGCTTATCTCTGGGATCTGAGATGACCATAATTGATTAGGAGCTGCGGGATTCACACGGACAGGCTGTTAAGATTCAGGACACGCGCATGCACATATATCACCCACGCGTCACTTAGAAAAAAATCAACTCGGTGGGAGGTGTTTAAGAGTCAATAAATAGAGTTTAAGACTCGATAAGTGGCGGGAGACAGTCAGCGGTGGGTCTTGATGTGATAATGTGCAGAAACCAGTCAAAGAAGGATATACTTTACCAACCCAGCGTGTTGGCTTTCATGAACTTTCGGATCTCACTTATCTGTAACTGTGAACTTTGAGATTCTTTACTATGTCAGATTAAAAATAATTGATTTTTTTTAAAACCAGCCGTAGTTTTCGCCCCCATAATATAATGTTTTTCAGGCATTATATCAGCCATTTGTATGATTCTCGCTCTGTAATCTGAGCCCCGATCTACTAAACACCCCGAGTCCTTATCATACTGCCTGTGGGAGACAATAGAATGGCTTAGTCTTAATCACCCAGTCGGATCCCCTGACTAGTGAAAGTCTATGGAGGAAGGGACTTCATTAGCATTGCCATAAAGCATCAACTCAGTGTGGTGTTTAAGCCGGGATTATTACTGTATACAGCGCTGGGGGGTTATTACTGTATACAGTGCTGGGGGTTATTGCAGAGTATTTTTTCCATGGGACTTTAAAGGAATCCCATAGATTGAAGGGTCGTAGCATGTTGTTGGATGCTCTCTGGTTATTACGTGTCTGGATCAGCATCAAAGGGGGGACCTTCTCTGATGTATCCTCTCTCTTCTAAACACTTCTACACTTCTTTACAATTTCTATCCTCTCTGAGCCTTTATTCCACCCACCCACCAAGAAACATGTCTAGGTGTCTTGCGCTGATCTATAATGATCCTTTAATACCCAGTTCCACGCTGGCGGAGGTTTTTATATAAGGAAGCCTGGGGTTAAGATGACCAGAAGAAGAGCCAGAAACAAATATACAAAGTAATTAGTTAGAAAACCCATAATCACTTTATCAGTAAAGAATATTTAAATATATTAAGATAATATCTTATGCGGACAACAGGGGTACGGAGCGTCCTCGGAACAGCTGGGGTATTCGCAACACAAAGTTTTAAAGCATTGAGATGATTGCGATCAGCAGGGAAAGTGTCTCTGGAGAGCACGTTCGAAACAGGCAGAAAAGAGGAGGAAAAAAGGCAGAGAGAGGGAGAGAGAGAAGCTCCAATTAAAAATTAAGTCTCCCAATGCATAATTAATAGGGCAATAACAGAGTTCTGGCAAATGGAAGAAAACTTCCCCACCACAGTACGACGATGAAATGTAAAATAGCGAGATGATAGATTTCGGGAACAAGGAGGACACTTTGAAAGTTTACAGGGTCAAAAACTCTCTGTTAAAGAATTTATAGGAAAAAGTACAACGATTCTCCGTGAAGCCCGGCTCAAAGCTCGGCAGGACGAGCCAGCAGGGTACGGACTTCTGATCAGGGGTCCCTGTCTTCCCTTACATTGAATAGCCTAGACCGAGCTGGAAAATAGGGTAATTAGCGCTGATTTTCATCAAAACGTAGTCAGGAAAATATGGAATCCTGCTGCTCATTTCTCATCTTCTAAAGAAAAAACGTAACCTTCACAGCTAATTTGATTTATTAAAACTTCCTATATCTTGTGCTTTTTTTGAGGTTTTTGTTTGATAAATGTAATTGTTTTGGATATGTTTGGTTGAAAAGTAAGGGAAGCCGAGATCCATGGCAAAGCTAGAACATCTAATCAATGCCATCAAATCAACCCCCCCTTTGTCGGTTCTCATGGATTTATGATGTCATAGCATGACATATTGAGACTCAAAAGCAAGGACGAGCAGCGGTGCCCCCTATTGATAGGCACCTGACTTTTTACTCCCCTTTGCTGCAGTTCAGTCAGGGTAGATCAGTATTCTCCGGTCATGCGCGTATGGCGGGAATAAATGTCTTCGGCAGCTTATACAAGACTTTGGGTTTTCCTTTGCTCTCTGGATGATATTTGCAGAGAGATCTTATTGCCTCCCCCCCCTCCTCATCTCCAATCGTCTGCTTAAATTGTAAGTACTGGCATCTGCCTTGTCTATTCCACTGAACAAGAAACACAGAAAAAAGCACCTAGAAACCAATAACAAAGATAAATACGTTGGTTAGAAAGTTTCAGCTCCAGCAATTTTTCCATTTATATTTCCAGCCTGAGTCGTGTACTTGTCGAGAATACGTTCCCGACTTCAAGCCTGCGTCAAGAAAGCCGTTTCGTGTCCGTTAGCTCCAGAAGTGCCAGACCCTGATGGGTCAGACGAAGCTCTTCTCGCGTCATCTGGATGCCTTCGCCAGCCGGTCACTACCAATCTCTGGATCTCTCATTCTAATTGGTCCAAAAATAGCTACATTGGCTTTTTTATTCAGCTGATACATTGTATTCTTGCATATTTTATAGTCATATATAGCAATCCTAACAAAGAAAAATTATTTTTATAATTAAAAAATATATATTTAATCGCCCTTGGCTTTAGGTTTGGTTCCATTTTATATAGAGAGTTTAAAAAGTGTTGTGTACTAAGGCACGATGCATTCTAATCTCTCCAGCCTCTATGTGTATCTACGGGCTGACAAGTCCAGTCTCACCAGCAATCCCATGGGTCATCTTCTTCTGTATGTTAAGTCAATACGTTATACACAGAGGAAGGATCTTGGGGTAGGAAGTAGGAACATCTCTGACAGTTGATGTTACATCAACTGCAGTAAATCACAAACAGCTTTATTCCACTATGTAATCATCAGATGTAAAGGCACCTTGGCTCAGGCGTCATCTCGAAGACCTCAAGAGGTCCCTTCTTCTTCGGAGGACCTCCATGGTGGTCTAATAATGGAAGCCAAACAATATGAATAGCCCATGATAGTTGGGTCTCCAAAATCAGATCTTTTAAAGAATATACAAAGTCCCTGCAACAAATATAGAAGAAAACATTTTTAGGTGTGTGTTTCCCTTTAAGCCGTATATTATCCCCAAGGACCATTCCCACATAACGTTAGGTCGGAATTTGCGGTCGATGGTTACATTCCGCAAGTTTCCTGGCAAACGCTCTCTTTCTTCTTAATTATAATATATTTTTAATTGGCCGTATCGCTGCCAGAAACAGAATATTATCCAACGGGTTTCTATTTATTTATTTTTTTTCATAGCGTCGAACAAAACACATATGGAAATTTTTTTTTCTAATTATTTGAGCATATGAATATACAAGAAAACATTGCGTAATGTCAGACAAAGTCAGAGGCATACAGGAATCCAATTATAGATGTACACGTTTAAGGGAGAGGTTTATGCAAAGCAGAGCTGTGTGTTCTATTACCAGCCGTAAGATAAGATTCCTTCAAGACTCTGGATTCAAATTTCCTGAATTCTGCTGATCGCAGATAAGAGTCACGCACACAAAAGGGCCACAAAAAAAAAAAAAAATCAGGCTTATAATGGGATTTTGGGTTTGGAAGTGTCAGACGGAGATCCGCGGGAAGGGGTGACGGGTCAGGGGAAGGGGGCTTTGTTCATGAGCTGGGCCTCTTTGAAACAATGTTGCATTATGGTTTTTTGTATGAAATTATTGTTGAAAAACAAACAATTTTGCAAATTCAAAATGGTGACATAAATTAAATTGAATTGGTTGGAAATGCGAGATCTGTTACAATGGAGCAAAGGTGGCCGTTTCAGAAACGAGGCAGGCACGGCGTCAGGGAACACTTGGGTTAAATGAGTGTGCGCTCTGTGCTGTACCGTGCTCTGTGGAATAGATCCATGCATATGCACAAACAGGACCAAGAAAGTGTGCTGCTTGGGTCCAAGGATGAAAGGCTGCCCCCCACACATACACCAAAATCACGCCCACCAAAACCACGCCCACCAAAAAACACACCCACATCCATTATGTTGTATCATAATAAAGAAAATGTATGATACACACACTGACACAACAACACACAACTTAGACAATTATACAGACAGTAACATATCTAGACACACACTAACATACCCATACATACACACACATAAACAGACACACACTAACATACCCAGATATACACACACGTAAACGGACACACACACCAACATACCCAGATACACACAGAGCAGACACACACCAACATACCCAGATACACACAGAGCAGACACATACTAACATACCCAAAACACACAACTCCTGTCTTTAATGCAGCTCGCACACAGTCCAAACTGCTGCGCTACTACCGCGGGGTCACGCAACGTGACATTATGTCACCCGGCCTGAAAGAACATAACTTGGGGGGCAAACTGCTGCCTCAGTCTATAGTTGTTTTGAGGGTAATTTTGCTGCCTAGATGTTTCATGGCACATGGCTAATTCTGTCATGACTTTTAGAGCTGCCGAACCCTGTGATACCCTAATACCCATCAAACATTCTGAGCTCCTAGAAAAGAGGGGCATCAGGGGAGGAAAGAGGGGCATTGGGAGAGGAGAGAGGGGCATCAGGGGTATGAGGCCCAAAGAGCAACTGGCCAAACTAAACATGGGTACTTGGGATGCATAAATAGGATGTTACAATGATTCTGTGCCAACTCTCGCCTTATCTAATAAGCCCCAGAGGTTTATCCAGTGAGTAATATATATCGAGCAGTGATATATACAGTATGTATAGCATATCCTATAAGCCACTCTTCAGTTCTCTTTAACCCTCTGATACAATGTAACACTAACCTTAGTGGTTTGTAACTCATAGGCTTTAGATTTTCTGCTCGTTGACCTGCTGGTAAAAACCTTGTCTACCTGGTATCACCAAACCACCCTCATTCTAACGCAATCTATTGTTTACCACGGGGGTCCGCACTGTCTTTTTAAAACTATGAATCTGTCCTCCAATCTAGAAACGTCTGGAAGGTTCTTTGTAGTAATATTGCGCGAAAAAAGAATTTAGTAGAGGGGGGAAAAAAACATCCTCCGCTAGCATTTAGAAAGAAAAATACAATATCTGTTTCCACCTATTTTCTGAAGATTAGTTGTCGTTTGTCTTCTAAATGACATCATCGAATCGATCAATCCCAGACGGAAGGAACAGGCGTTTAACTCCTTCTTGGGCGTACATAACCTTTTGGAAACATAAACCAAAAAGAAAGGTGTTAAGACGGGCAGATTAGATTGTCCTGGGCTGTATGTTTATCTGGAGATATCATTACCTGGCTTTCAAAGCACTCGAATAAGGAAGATTTATAAGACAGTGGAATTTAATCTTGAACACCCCCCCCCCCCGTATCTCCCTCCTCTCGCTTTCCTCTTAATGTAAAATAATCCATAAATGTATCTGTGATCTCCATGCACCAAAGGTGAGAGAGACTATTCTAGATGGTGACAGCCGAACATCAGAGGTATTATAGTATTGATGTTGGTGTTCCGAGAGTAGGAATTATAATACGCATTCATTGTTTGTGTGTTCCAATTAAAACGTTCCAGATCTCAATCCACCATTCCGTTCTGGAAATGGGTCTCGGCCGGAAATGCAACGCTGCCATCTGTGGGTTCAGGTGAGAATTTATCTCAGTGCCGTACAAGAGATCGTTCCGTATTCCCTTTAAAGAAAGGATTTCTAGATGTAGAGTTGGGTTGCTTGTTTTATGTATCCCTAAAAGTATGTCGACCTTTGTTGATCAAAGATGAAAGAGGAAGCCATGTTCAAAAAGTAAAACTCTTTTACGAAGCAACCCGTAGAAACTTTTTTTCATGCTAGTTTTCAGGTTCTCCGGTGTTTCTTAATTAGCTTATCGGAAATAGGTAAATACTGTAGGTGTTTATTCTCGGCAGTGCCGTAGGACCGAGCCAGGGCGGCGTTACCAGCCTGCCCCGTACATGTCGCCATCCTTACTGCTTAGTGTCAGGATATGACATCATTTCCTGGTCGCTTTTCCCTGCACGGTGCCGGGCGGAAGTGAACCATAGCGACTACACAGGTGGTCCCACTGACATCTATGGGCAGTCTCTCTGACGTTGGTGGGCAGTCTCTCTGACGTTGGTGGACAGTCTCGCTGACATTGCGGGGGGGGGTTCAGTGGGCGGTCCCATTGATGTCAGTGGACAGTTCTGATGATGCTGTGTGCAGGGGCCCTACATACAGGAAAAAGCCATGGTTGATGGGGAGCTGGGCGGGGAGTGGGGCCATAACGCCGCTCCTGTGACCAAGAAAAGCGACGTGTAACCCAGGTATACCCTGGACCAGCCGCCCTATGCCTAGTCTTACCTATAGATAGCTATACGTACTGGATAAATGTAGGCCAGGTTCTGTAGGGGCCACTTTTCCCAACTCTTGCTACTCCCTTTTTGCTCCATCTTAACAGCATTGTCCATGTTGGTTACATAAAAGATCCAAAGTGAGTCTAGAAAGAGTTCTATTCTCTGGAGGGACATTTCCAATATAGAAGAATCAGGCAGAGGGACCTGTTCTGGGATCCAGTGACGTTTGTAGCTACTTGGTTCCGCTGGACAGATTTCTTAGAATTAGTCAAAAGAGGACATTTATGTTAAGTCTGTTATGCTTAATTTAAATATTTTCTGTCTGACATCCCAATGTCTCTTAAATTAGTTTATTGCGTCTGCCAGCAGTCAGATCAATATACACACTACTATTTTAGCTCATGAGACTTTTTTAAACTCTTTTCCAGCCAAGAGATCTCATTATTTTTCAAGTCGTGTAGCTTTGGCAGAGAGATCCATAAAACCACCCAATTTCAAGCCATAAAGGAGTCTAGGCTTCTGCCCTTAAATATGTATTTAACTGATCAATTATTTTTATCCCTTTTGCCTTCATTTAGTAACATGGAAATTAAATGATTGCATTGGATATTATCCTCCTTGCCCTTCTTATTGTCTTTTTATTATTCCCTTATGGTCGATCGGCTCCGGCTATGAATACTTTAACTCACTCATATACGCAGATGAGCTTTTGCAAGGGTTTCAGGCTAACGCAGAATTAAGGTCGAAGGATTCTAATCTAATTCTAATCTAAAGGGTGAATTAGAATGAAAACACTGTAATTATTTAAACAAGGCTATGTATGCACATTCCAGCAGTCAGCTGACAAAGAATGTAGGCTGACAACTGCTACATGGGTTTTTGAGAATGTTGGCCAAAAATATTAATTTTATATAATTTTATATTTACTTGCTATACCTCGTCTGGCCACTGGGGGTGTGTAGATGCAGCAATCTGTTGAAGAAGCATTCACACTGCCATGGGATCCTTTCTGTGCTCTACATCTATCTTTTTTATCTTCCTTCTGTTGAGTAGTCTTTTTGACGTGGTTATTTCCAAAAGTGAAACCCCAAAACATGGAAAGAAGACACGTGTTAACTAATTATCTGTAACGTGTTGGCCATGATACGCTGCAGATGTGGCAGAGGATATTAATGAGCCATCAGACCCCTTTGGGGGATACTTTTTCTCTCTCTATTGTTACATTTTTTCTGTAACACAGCACTTCGAAAAAGCCTCCGACCTTGTCTGTAGCTTTCTATATTAGTAAATGTGTTGGTTTACTTAGCAATCCATTAAGGGGATATTTACAAAGCCTCCGAGTCGTGTATCTTGTTTGGCATTAAAAACTTAACCCACGGTGAAATAGTTCATGTCACATAAACATAAACCTTGTGCAAAGTGAGAAGGGGGTTGTAATGGCCGTGGAAGTGCACCCTACTGTGTCTTTTCCTACGATGCAAGGACATATTGCGTATAGGGAGAGACTTTAATGACCTGTTAATTTTGCCCAGTGGCATCACGCTTCCTTCAAATGAACACTTAACCTTGACAATTCAGACGTGATACATAAAACTGCAGAAAAGTCAGTCCTTATAATTAAATCCAGAGCCGGGGTACCTCTCTGACGCGGAGATTGAGCGGAAATTGAAGTACCTGCCAAGTGCTAATTCAAACTCGCTTCTTGGAAATGCTGTGATATAAAGTTGTGTTGAGTATGAACTCTGGTTAAGAAGATTGCATTCTACAAGAGAATTTCAGTTTTTATTAATGCATAATTCATACTGAGATATATTTAAAAGATGTTTAGATGTTTTGTTGGATATGAAATGAATGCAGGGTTACCATGAGTAAAAGGAGATCAGGTAACGATGGTCCAGGGTGAGCTCGACTGCCTTGGAGTGAAAAAGGAATCTCTTCCCTTTTGAGATGATGTTACTATGTCGGCCACAGGTGACATTTCCACCCATTATTAACTCTATGGTGAATCGTTACATTTCCTCCATTATCAACTCTATGGTGAATTGTTACATTTCCTACATTACTGACTCTATGGTGAATTGTTACATTTCCTCCATTACTAACTCTATGGTGAATCGTTACATTTCCTCCATCACTAACTCTATGGTGAATCGTTACATTTCCCCCATTATTAACTCTATGGTGAATTGTAACATTTCCTCCATTATTAACTCTATGGTGAATCGTTACATTTCCTCCATTACTAACTCTATGGTGAATTGTTACATTTCCCCCATTATTAACTCTATGGTGAATCGTTACATTTCTCCCATTATTAACTCTATGGTGAATTGTTATATTTCCACCCATTACTAACTCTATGGTGAATCGTTACATTTCCTCCATTATCAACTCTATGGTGAATTGTTACATTTCCTCCATTATTAACTCTATGGTGAATTGTTACATTTCCTCCATTACTAACTCTATGGTGAATCGTTACGTTTCCTCCATTACTAACTCTATGGTGAATTGTTACATTTCCCCCATTATTAACTCTATGGTGAATCGTTACATTTCTCCCATTATTAACTCTATGGTGAATTGTTATATTTCCACCCATTACTAACTCTATGGTGAATCGTTACATTTCCTCCATTATCAACTCTATGGTGAATCGTTACATTTCCTCCATTATCAACTCTATGGTGAATTGTTACATTTCCTCCATTATTAACTCTATGGTGAATTGTTACATTTCCTCCATTACTAACTCTATGGTGAATCGTTACGTTTCCTCCATTACTAACTCTATGGTGAATTGTTACATTTCTCCCATTATTAACTCTATGGTGAATTGTTACATTCCCCCCATTACTAATATGAAGTATTTATATGGAGAATGGGTAGTGGCTACATGGAACCGTTTGTAGACATCCTTTCTAGATATTAAACATCCAGATAAGTAATATGTGTTATTAAAAGTATCACATATTGCAGTTACTTGAGTAAAAATGACAGCAGATATCTTTGGCGCTCTAGGCTCCTTCCCTGGATTTCCCAACTCATTTAAATATTAAGAGTTAGGTAACTGTGACATCATTTTCTTGATCACAGCAAAACTGACAAGTCATCTAGAAGTAGTGAATCACTTATGCTTCGAAATGTTCCCCTTTTACTGAAAAACTTTATTAAGCCAGCACTGGGAAGCGAACAAACCATCGATCCTCCATGCCTACAGTTTAGTTCGTGATAAGGAGCACTGCATAGCAGTAACGCAATGCGGTAATTTTTGTTATATTTTATCAGTCACACCTGGGGCCCGGCTTCTTTTCCATTCCAGAAATCATCATCCTACACAGGTTTTCATGTTTTACATTTGCAGCAGATTGGGGAGCGCTGGTAAATCTGTGTTTTTTTCTTGATATTTAAATATTTACCAACATTAAAAACACCGATGAATTTCCACCGGGGATCGCACATTTCTGAGCTAATATTCTTCGTATAATAATATGTAAATTACAGGAAGCCTTTTCATTTCTGGCTGCGAGCTCCCCCGTCCCAAGGCATTTATTCACTAAGTTGAAACAGATCAAGCCGTAATGATACAAAGTAGCGAAGAATCCGGTCACGAAGTTTGTCTTCTCTTAATAACTTTCCCCGATAACCCGCCGGCGCTTTATTAGATAAACAAATACGTTTGATGAGTTTCTCGAGTGTCCTGGTTTCCACGTGAAATTATTTTAGATCATTTGAAGCCGAGAAAATGAGGAGAGCGGAGTCTGGGTTAACCCTTTGATTGTGGAACTTCATGAATAGTTTAAAGATGGAGTGATAGCCCCACCCTGGGGGGGATGATTCTAGGGCTGTAGGGGGGTCTATAATCTTGCAGCTCATAATTCTTGTGATTTTCTGAAGGGTGCGGATCCCTTTCCAACAACAGGGGGGAAAAACAGCTATAATGAGTATGTTCTATTTTGGGGGTGAGAGTGGGGGTAATCTTCACCGTAACCGTAATTCTTGTAAGTTGCCCACACAGTAGCCATATTTGGTACGTTTCAGCTTTTACCCCTGAGTCTCAAGGTATTTACCCCGGTCTCAGGATACATGGGCAGAATTCTGATGACGTTCAGAATAACTTTACGTCCAGACATGTCATGGCTTTCTATCACTAGAACCAAGTATACAATTCATGTGATTGTCTACTAAATGGTTAATAGTAAGGTGTGTGTGGGTGGGGGCTCCACTTATTTCTGTTGTTTCCAGGTGGGATCAAATCCCCCTCTATGGGTAAAACAATTAACTGGCTAATAACCAAACCCCCCTTATCTCTTGGTGTCTGTATAGAATAAATCTCTTCTTATTTACTAAGAGTGCTGATTTTTTAGACCATCTCCATGCAGAATAAATGCACGGAAAGGAGTCCCTCGGAGAGTTTATTCTATCTGAAGACTTGGTTGACGCGTCCTCCACATATTTTCTTTGTTTTCGGTTAAATTACGAGACGGGGTCACCCTCAAGATGCGGCTGTTGCCCCCCCCCGTCTCATCTACCGTCTGGGTCTGTCTCTCGCTCTCACTTGCTCCTTAATGCGTTCGCTCGAGGCGTTGAAGTGACTGCCGGGCAGAGATGTTCTTCTCGGAGTTACCTGCGTCTCCTGATGAGGAGACGATGTGGACGGAGCTCTACTTTTGGCAAAAATTAGGTTTTATGTCAGTGAGCTTGAAGACCCCGGCTAATTGTTTTGTCAGAGGTTTGGGGGCAGCCCGGGGCAAGAACAAGAGGAACGACCCACTGAGCTTGTTGGGGCGTGAGGGGTGCAAAGACACAACAAGGAAAAGGAGAAACCAGATTTCGTTAACAAACACTGAAAACCAACATTTAACTTTAAATCAGATCCACTTAATATCTTCTGCCGGTGGATGCGGCCACTTTTTAGGATAACGTGCTTTATACAGAATCCCGTCCAAGGACACCAATGGAACTCGGCGTCCTCAAACCGAAAAAGATACAGAAACGACATGAAAGATTTATTAACGGTAACATCGTGTCACGGAAATAGTTACACAGTATCAGCATCACGTCTGTTCATTGATGATCTGAATACATAAAGGACAGGAGGGGAGGAGGAGAAAAGTTACAACGAGAGGCCGCAATCTAACACTAGAGGCTCAGAGGCTGAGATGGAACGGAAGGAGGTTTTACGTTACTGAGAGGGTGGTAGATAAGTGGAACAGCCTCCCAGCAGAAGTGGTAGAGGTTAATACAGCGAGGGGATTAAACATGCATGGGATAGGCATACGGCTCCTGAATCTAAGACGAGACCGACGACTGATTAAGGTTTGAGTCTTTACAGCAGGAGAAACGCGTGACTAGATGGGGGCCGGATGGGGCCGATCTACCGGCAAGTTTCTATGGCACGACGGGAAGGAGTTCATTGGCTTCCTATACAGCCCTTGAAAGGGGATGTGGATTGGACATTGGAAGACGGTGGACACTTAGCTTTTCATCTGCCCCTCCTGGATACCTAATTCCCTCTCACCCCAGACAGTCCCTAATTCACTCTACCTGCCCTTCTACCCCTGGGTAATCTACAGCTTTATAACACATCTCTTTTTCTGTTTGGAAATAATCTCAGCCCGTCAGGGGGCAGCTAGTTCTCCAACCCTCCTGAGATATGAGGAAATAGAAGCTCCTAGGAGGTTCTATCCGCTAAAAGAACTTCCCGGCCATATTCCGCATCAAATAACTCATTCATTCGCCTGCGAAGAAAAAAAACCCAGCAGTTACTACGGAGTTAAATAAACATGGTAGGCAATTAGCGGCACCGCGGTGGGAAAATAGCAGAGCGGGTTGTTAACATATCCCGGCAATGCAGAAAACCTGTTTACGGCCAAACGGTAACATTAACAGAGCTGGAAGCGTTCGCGTCAATAGACGGAGTAGCCTCAAACCACGGGCTACTACTCCGAATAAAATCACTATATTTACTGTTTAAAACACTTCCCGGGGTGCGCCGGCATTCACAAATTTCTATGAAATGTTATTCTAGAGGATTTTGATGTAGAAGAACCCAGGGAAAGAGTGTGGGGGGGGTCTGGTAACCATAGGACGGAATCTTAAAAACATTTATTCGCTTCCTAGTAAAAGCTATTTATTTTAGTTAAATGCACTAAAAAAAATCCAATATGGAAAGAATGAACGCCAAAAATATTCAAAAATTAAATCGAGCAAAACGGCCTCATATGCAAATGAGTGCAGTGAGTGATTTGCATATGGGGTGAATTATTATACGAGGGGGTTGCGAAGAACGAGTCCACGTACCAAGTAGGGATAATGACCTTTGTAGCTTCAGAAACACGGGAGACGTCAACCGGCCGCCGGCCCGTAGCCAAAACCAGCGTAACATTTTTGTTTAGTTTTTATTTATTTTTTTGCAGCCAATACAAAAAGGAACGTCTAATACTCAAAATCCAGAGGAAAGAGGATTTATGGGCTAATATTTCTTTATAGCTGTTTAATAGAATACAGGAAATACGCTCCGGATAGGAATGTAAGCCACGCGTGGTTTTTTTTTTAGGGCTAGAATGAAATTTACCTTCATAATTTTCTTCCTCTGTTAAACGGCAATAAAGAGCAAACTGGCTGATAAAAGATAACCGAGCGGCCGGGTTCAGTTCTCATCGGTAGCGTTTATTTACTTTTTACAACAATACAGACTGTTGTAGTAGATATAGTTCATTCCAATGCTCGGAGAGGAACACAGAACCCGCCGGCAGATCGGCCCCATCCGGCCCCCGTCTAGTCGCCCGTTTCTCCTGCTGTAACGACTCAAACCTTAATCAGTCGTTGGTCTCGTCTTAGATTCAGGAGCCGTATGTCTATCCCATGCATGTTAAATCCCCTCGCTGTATTACCCTCTACCACTTCTGCTGGGAGGCTGCTCCACCTATCTACCACCTTCTCAGTAAAGCAAGCTCCCCTCCTTTCCATCTAAGCCTCTGTTCCTCTACTTTTAGATTATGGCCTTGTGTTCCAACATGATTAGAACAACTTTCCTTGGTTGTAGCTTCAAAGGTCACCAGAAGACCAATCATGACCGGATACAAAAAGCCTCCTTCTCTGAAAGGACTTCAATTGTCGATTAGCGATTATTATCAGCTATTGAGTATTGATTAGCGATTATTATCAGCTATTGAGTATTGATTAGCGATTATTATCAGCTATTGAGTATTGATTATTATCGGGTATCAATAATTGATTATTGATTTGCAATACTCGCTCCTCAGCCATTCTAAACCAGATTACCCTTTTCGAGAGACCCCGTAAAAAGGTTTGTAGATTCCTGGTGACTTCATCATTCATCCGATATGCACAGAGGTCAGAGTTTAGCCCCCGGAGTCTCTGTGTTTTTACCCCAATGTCAGGTTCTTGGGGTGAAAGAGCAGATTCTCAGAGTTTTTATCCCAGTCTCAGGGTCTCGTGGGGGGGAATGGGCAGGTTTAACCCCAATCTCAGGGTTTTGGGATAAATGGGGCAGATTCTCAGGGTCACTCGGTCTTGAGCCGACTTCATAATATTCTCCTCTGAATCCCGGTGTTTTTCTTCCTGCCATATCACAGCTGGAATCCCTGCTTGAATACAGGTGACCTCATACAAAGACCCACCAATGGAGCGGCTGAGCGAGCACTAGCATCGGCTGCTCTATGGCCAAGTTTGTGCTGCTGGCGGTATTGCTGTTGACCTGTATTGAATCACGTCTATTAACCCTTTGAGTCCATCCTGCATTATTTGGAAAGCCGAAAATCAATGCTCCAGACCAGCGTCGGGTTAACGAGGCTCGCAGGAAGCCGGCGACAGCTCTCCGTCCAGACGTCAATAATTCTATAGAGACTCGAGACGATTCCTGTCTGAGAAACTGACAATGATTAGCGCCCATTAATACGATTTGACGGGTTTTACATAAAAAAGTAGCCTTCATTTAGGGAATAATCCTCTACTGACAGCGGAGATTACGACACCCCCAGTGTGAACGAGGTCGCGCATGCTTGCAAAGAGAGAACTGCTAAAACAGATGAGTTTAAAGCAGCTTGAACCACTTGGACTTATCTGACCGAATGGAGATAAGATTCCAACGCACAGCGGAAGCATTTCTTAAAGAAAAGGAGAAGATTGCATTGTGCTAATTTATTCTTTAGATGGAATGGAAGGAAGTTTTACTTTACTGAGAGGGTGGTAGATAAGTGAAACAGCCTCCCAGCAGAAGTGGTAGAGACTAATACAGTGAGGGTATTAAACATGCATGGGATAGGCATTTGGCTCCAGAAGACAAGACCAACGACTGATTGAGGTTTGAGTCTTTACAGCAGGAGAAATGGGTAGACAATATGGGCCGGAGGGGTCCAGTAAGTGTCAGACTTACAGGACTGAATTCACTGTACTCGTTGCTATTATGATCTCCCACTCACAGAGGGATCAGTAAAATCCAAATGTTTAAGACCTCAAGGTAAATCCGTTCTGGAAGAGAATACTGTTTAACAAATGGGTCTAATCAGTAAGAAGTCACGTGACCAGTCCAGTTAAGGGTTAACTTGGTTGACTAGACTTGACTCCATTTGTGAGTTCTTTGCGAGTGTCAGCAACTTTAAATTTTGCGTGTTTCAGGCGAGGGTATGTCCTTACAAACATTCAAACACCCCCCACAAATCCATTACAATTTAAGAATTAAATAAAAAACATAATATGAATTAAAAAAGAAGAAATGGTGATCCCCCTAACCAAAGGGGGCTGATAATTTCTTCTCCTCTACCCCATGTGCGCTGAGGTGGGGGAGTAATAAAATAAATCTGGAAAGGGTAAATTGCCCTGTATACCACCCCAATGCCCCAAATGGTATTAAATATTAAGAAAAAATACCCTGCTTTGTGGGATGGAGGGTGTTAACTAAAAAAAGTGAAACAATTTTTTTAAAAAAAAATCCTTTCTAATCCTATCCTTATTTGGTGTTACTACCCTTGCCCCCCTTTTCTAGAATTTATATTATCCAGAAAAAAATCCAGAAAGAAGCAGAAGATTTTTTTTATTTCTAAGTCAAGGTGGGAATTGTTTTTTTCTAAATAAGTAAAATAAAATCTCTAAGTAGTTGTTATTCAGACGCAGAATTGAGAATATTGATAATCCAACGTAAGGAATAATAAGACAGGAATTGTTGTTATAAGAAGCCTGCAGGTAATTCGGGAAGAGACCTCCGTGAGACCGGAGCTGACAGTCAGAGATCCGATGTGTTTTTTAAACCCGCAGCCAAAATCCTACAATTTCTTGTTCTGCGTCTTGGGCAGCTTCGCTGACTTCAAACTATCTGCAGGTCTCCCAGGATGAGTCTTAAAAAACGGAATTTCTCCTATTTTTTCATTTTTTTGGACAGTTTCTTTCACTTGAAGCTGAATTCTCAGCTGGAAACTTGTTGGTTTTTTTTACGGACGGTAGTGAAGTTCCGGAGTGCGCTGACTGCTCTCCATCGACTCGAGATCAAGGTGGACTCGGCTTTCTGTGCCACTGACAGCTAGAGAAATTAAGGAGATGTCTTATGGGACATTGCACTGTACTTTGTCCCTCCTCTTTCTCATCTCCTCCCTCTCTTCTCTCCCCCGTCTATCTCTCTCTCTCCCATCTCCTCTCTTCTCTCCGTCGTCAATCTCTCTCTCTGTCAACTCCTCCCTCTCTTTTCTCCCCATCTCTCTCTCGCCTCTTCCCTCTCTTCTCTCTCCCGTCTCTCTTTTTCCCATCTCCTCCATGTCTTCTGTCCCCCGTCTCTCTCTCCCCCATCTCTCTCCAACCTCCTCCCTCTCTTCTCTCCCCCATCTCTCTCTCTCTCCTACCTTCTCTCTTCTCTCCCCTTTCAGTCTCTCCCTCTCCGTCCCATCCCTCCTGGACATATTAAGTCTTTCTCGATAACTTTTATCTAGTAATCCATTCCCCATTTTAGTCGCCCTCCTCTGAGCTCTCCAGAATTTCAATATCCTTTAAGAGATGAGGTCTCCAAAACCATACTGTAAGTGAGGCCTGACCAGAGATCTATAAAGTGCCACCAGAAACAATTATCCCAGAGTCCCTCTCTTCTGTTGTCACTGACAGAACAGGGGCCCCCAATGATATGTTCTGCCTTGGGATTTTTAATGTCCCAAGTGCATTATTTTACATTTATCAACATTAAACTGCAGCTACCACGCTAGCCACCATTCTTCTAATTTACCATTTATCTTGTGATGTCTACCTTGTTGGGGACCTTTGTATCATCTGCAAAAAAAGCCAACCTCACCATAGAGACCTTCTGTAACATCACTAATAAAAATATTAAAAACAACCAGTCCCAATACTGACCCCTGAGATACGCCCTCAATTCCATCCGAATAACCCCGCTAACCATCGCTGCCACTTTCTCAAGTTATAAAAAAAAAACACTCATTAACTCTCCCGCTTTAGGCTTCTCTTTGTAATTTATTTTTTATTAACGTGTAAGATGAGAGCTCTATAAAGATCGGAGGAAGGAATTAAATTTGGCCGCGTGTTACTGGTCTTTTGGGGGAGGAAGGGTTAAACCAATTATTGCTTGCGCTAAACAGCGGCCTTTCCGATAAACAGCTTAAAAAACGCCGGGAGGCATCTCTGCGTCCAGCCGGGGAAAGAGAGGAAAGTCACGGGAGTTCGTGGGTATTAACGGCACTTTCAGCCAAGGCTGATAGCTGGAATCCTTTTTTCTCTTTATTCTGTCCTAAAAAGCTGTTAAAAACGTTTCTTTTTAATGAAGGACCGGAATCGCACGTAAAGAGTGAATTTAATTGAGAGAGAGAGAGAGTAGTATTGGGGGAGGGGGTTCTGTACGGGAATAAGGAGAGTCTAGAACTTCAGGACCATGGATGGTGGTAACCAATAGTCCTAGAACATTCCATGGATTAAGTCTTCTATGTTGGAATCTATCAAAGACAAATGTCAAAAAAGCACTTAATTATAAGAATTATACCCCGGACACGGGTGTCTTTCTAATTCTTATTTAGGGCCGTGCTCTAGAACCCGCCCAACCGGTTTCTAACATTGAAGGTTTAAGTAGATCATTGGTCAACACATTCTGAGTCTCCACTATCAAATAAAAATGGCTTCTGTGTAAGCGTGTGTAAGCGTAAGCAAGTCTTTGATGATTATTTGCTCGTGGTGATGTCATTAGTCATGTGACATCCAACAGCTATGCTTAGCTTTATAAACTTTATGAATTGATGTCATCCTCTTTTTCTGATTGTCCAAATACAGAGTATGATGTCATCTAACGAAACATAAAGACCTCGCAGTCACCTGGTTACCTCTACAACCATAATTTTTTTTTTCCTACTTTACCGAGAGGGTTGGAGATAAGTGGAACAGCCTCCCAGCAGAAGTGGTAGAGGCTAATACAGTGAGGGTATCAAACATTCAAGGGCATACGGCTCCTGAAACTAAGGCCACACCAAAGACCATGATTAAGGTTTGAGTCTTTACAGCAGGAGAAACGGGCAGACTAGACGGGGGGCCGGATGGGGCCGATCTGCCGGCAGATTCTGGGTTTCTATTTTTTAAATTATGTGTCAAGTTACAAAAGAGAAGAAAAAATGAGTTTGTTTTCTTTAGGCCGATGCGTTGGGTTTTTGTTTTTTTTATTTCATTCTGCGTCGGTAACAGACGGTTTTTGATCTTTACAAAACACGCATTTTTTACGCTGGGTTTTACATCTCCACTTTGTCTAATTATCCCTGACATCTTGCAAATGTTTGTAAAGTTCTTGAGGGGGAAAGAAATCCATACAGTTTTGTCTCTCTGACAACAAAGAGACGCGCAGAGGAATGCGTTATTTGCTGGGTAGGAGACATCTGTTTGCATCTTCGAAATAAAATAAAAATGGTATCTCGATACTCGACGTTCGCCTTCGGTCCTCAAATCAGAGAAGGTAATAAGAGGTGCTGTACGAGAATCCCCCCAATCCCCGGCCCCTGGCGGTCAGGTCATTCCGCCCCCCCACCGTCCACTGACCGCCGATCCCAATTAATCCTGACGCTGACGCACCCTCTGGTCTCTATAAATGCCAAGACCTTTGTTTTGTTCATAATAATTAGTTCAAGGAAATTGAAAATACTGATTGTTAAAAAGTAGCAAAACTTTCTGCTTCCAAATAAGTTAAAAAAGACGAACCTTTGGTGATTACAGAAACGCCAACTTTTCCAGCTGTTGAGAATCCCTTCTATCACCCACTTGGCTGCTAAATCCTCTGCACTCTAATTTCTCCAGGGCCATCTCTTATCAGTACTAGAAATGTTTCAATCTATAATAGTTTGAGCCTCCTTCGCCGTAGCTGGCCATTTCTTAAATCCCATTCCATTAAATATCAGGGATGTCTAAAAAAAAACTTTAAGAGGACCCGGGCAAAAATATATAAGTGTTCTGTGAGCTATTTTATTTTATTATTTTACAAGATATTTATTATTATTAATTATTTTGATTATTATTGTTATTAATATTATTATGAATAATAAATATTGTGACATAATATCTATGAAAAATATTATAATACCTAACATTATGATAACTCTATTCTTGCATAGGTCCTCATTCCTTCCCATGATGGTGTACTCTATAGACGCTTTGGGTTAGCCACTTAAAGGTTAATAAATAATGGGAATTCATTCAATGGAACACTGGGCAAAAAGTGTTGCATTACATTAAAAAGCGTTACATTTATTCCAGTTTTACTACATTTGGGGGTTTTTCACATTGGCGAGCCAGCCTGACATTTCCACTGCCTCTTGGAGCATTTATTTGAGAGGCCCGTTGTTAGCGTTCTGATTCTATCAGAATGTTCCCTTCATTCTTTCACTTCCTCTCTGTACATACCGTAATTTATTTCACCCAAACCTCCGTTGCTTCCCCCTCTACGTGTCATTTAATCCACAGATCCCTCTCTTACATTTCTTCTCTCTGGCTTTTAATTCTTTGTTTTCTTTCTTTTTTTTTCTCAAACCAGTAAAAATAACCTGAAATAATTCATAGTGAAATCTTGGCTTAGACGGGAAGATGCATGCTGCATTGTTTTCCCCGAGACTACATGCTTGCATGAATTAATGACATCAAATCCAGACAGATGCTGAAATTTTCCATTCATGTAATTGCCCACTGATCCAGACCAGTGGCGACCAATCGGCGCTGCCCGTCCTTCTGCCTCGTATAATGCAATCATTTCTACAGAAAGAATTCAAGCTAGAGCTTTGCATGAGGTTGTTATCTTTACATTTTTATATTAAAACAGGAAATTCAGAAATCTTGGTGGACACCCAAGTAACATGAAGACACATTTTGCGTTGGCCATTGACCGAAAGGGCTGGTCAATGTTTGTTATGACGTAGCTTTAAGTTTTTGAATATTCTATGATGTGAACATTCCATGCGATTTTGGAAATGAGTAGATGTTCCATGGACAATGTTGACTCATCCTTCATGAAATGATACTCATGGTTGCAACCTAACTTTCAAAGTAGACCATCATGTCAAAGTATCGGCCATTCCATTTTGTTAAAGATACATTTCCAAGACATTCCATGATCTTGTTGGAAAATATTAGGAAACATTATGTTTTATTCAAGGAAATCATCATTAGAAACACGAATATGTCATGTAAATCCACTCTTGGTGATGACCACAGATTGGGGTAAGAATTTGGTGGCATCGATTGACCCTCCTTTAGCTATCAGCTTCCACATTTCTATAGAGTTGGAATTGTCTGCCGAAAAGATATGAATTCATGAATCTTTCGAATGCCGTTTACAATTAGGACTCTCTCGCAGATTAGAGGTCATTTACATCCCATGAAATATACTTTGCAAAGAGAAGACTTTTATCTCTCCAACCCAACACGTCCCGGTAATAAATGAGCCTCAGAATAGAAAAGGTTAAGTAATATAAATGGTTGGCAGCCGCGGTGCAAAAATGTGATAAGGAGAGAGACCGGAGATATTTTTTTTCCAGAAGAGATCCCATTTAATCAGAGAGCTGCCTGAATAGACGCGTATCTGTGTCATCAAATAACAGGAGAATGAAGCTTCGCAACAAAAAAATCGGTTTTAACCAGAGCTTGAATTTTTTTTATCCTTCACCCACCAACATGTGATACACTGAAGCAGATATTTCTGTTTTATTGTAGGGGCCAACATGGTGTTTTGCTGACTGTTCCTGCTCCAGGTTAAGACTAAGCTCGGTGCGAAGGTCTCACGGCCGTTGGGTTGGACACGCAGAGCCAATGCCACCCCAATGAAGAACACACTGAGGACGTGAGTTAGATTAAACAGCAACTTCTTTAAAATAATAGTTAAAAAGTTAATTTATCCTCCGGCCAAAACCAAATGGGACATGAGATATTTCCATCTTCTCCCAACCCTGATGGGACCTCCCAGAAGACCAAACGGTCAACTGCACGAGGGTGGCATGGGTGTCAATGATATTTGGTCAAGGTTAAGATTGAAAAACACAAAAGAAAAACCGAGAAGACAATTAGGCCTTTGTTGCTCTAAGACAGATTAACAACGTTGGGTTCCATCGACATTTGTCAAGTGGTGGACATATGGTATCAAGTCAACATTTGGCTGCGCTCTTTTTTAATTGCGAATCGTCATAAAGAATGTTTCTTTGTGAAGGAACAGGCATCTGCTTACCGCGGCTCGGACAGCCATCATAGACTTACCCCACGTCTGAAACTATTTTAATGATCCGGTCGTGATTATGAAGGATGATCAGAAGGACGATTGATTTCCGCTTCTCCAAAGGAAGGCAGACAGAAGGGCTGCTTACAGATCATCGGAGGAAGCTCTTTTTATTTACCGGTAAAATAATATTCCAAGTTGTTCTGTATTCCGTTCAGAGTTTTCCCTGATGTTTGGATTCTGAGTATGCGAAACGATTTGCATAAACAGATATAAAGCTCTGGAGTCAAACTTTAAAAACTGTTCCTCCACAAAAATGTTTCGAATTAATTATGGAAGGAAAAATAAAAAAATTTATTGACAGTTATCAAAAAATTTTTAGACAACTGGTGAGTGGTGATATTTAGCATTTACTTTATAATAGGTTATGCGAGCAGCCAATATCTTTTACCCAGAATACTTTGTGATAGAATGTGGTGTAGATGTAGAAGTACAGTTAATTCTTTGCAATTGACAAAAGACACAATTGTATCAATATAAGAATGAAGTGTAGGTGTCAGTACCCAGAATCCCTTGCATTTGACGCAAGAGACCCCCGTATCTAAAGTTTAAGTGAGAAGTTTTACTTTACTGAGAGGGTGGTCGATGAGTGGAACAGCCTCCCAGCAGAAGTGGTAGAGGGTAATACAGCGAGGGGATTTAAACATGCATGGGATAGACATACGGCTCCTGAATCTAAGACGAGACCAACAACTGATTAAGGTTTGAGTCTTTACAGCAGGAGAAACGGGCGACTAGACGGGGGCCGGTTTCAGGTATTAATACACACAGCGGACTTTCATCAATCGGAGGGGTATTACTTCTGAATACTTTGTATTAGAAGCTTCGCTCCTGAGTCGCAGAAGAGACTCCACTTCTGGAATTAGGTTCTCAAACCCGGATCATAAAATGAATGTTTATATTTTCTGTTGACGTATTTCTTCTCTCCCTCCTTAAGTAAAAGATCGCGTATTCGAGGTGAAGTTGCTCCCTCTGCTGGTCTTAAAAATCAAATAAATGCTTTTAATGGCTCCACAAAAAAACCCAAGGTAACGATTTACTAAATTATGATAAAGCGCGTGAAATGTCAGAAGATTTCCTATAACTGTGTATCACATATTATATTTTAATTCATCCATTTCCATAATAAGGTTATACATCGGCTATATATATATATATATATATATATATATATATATATACAGAAAATATTTACCTAGCACCATTTCCACTAACGCACAATAAGATATGAACTGGGGAAGAACTGGTTTAAGGACATGTCGATGATGCGTCTGTTAAGGTCCGATGACTGTCTATGCCACCAGATCGTTTTAGCCGTAGCCAGGCATTACAGAGTCACTGATTGTACTTCAATTGTCTAGACATTAAGGCCACGGACCCTCACCATGGATAATGGAATTTTCTGGATTGTAGAGATCCATAAACTGTATCTACAGGAATCACAATAGCATCGTGTCATGATGCTTACTGGAGAATGTACTCAGATATGTAACTGAGATACCAGTATGTCAACTGGAATTAGGAAGGCTCCCTCTCATTGCTTCCAGCCAGTTTAAGGAATATGCTAAATTACTCCAGGGCTCCCATTCCCTGACCAATGAAGTCCCATTTCGGCAACGATACAAAAAAGTTTTCAGATGGTAGATGAGTACAGAGCAGTGATATCATCAGGAAACAGTATCTCTTTATAGGTGAACGATAATATCTAAACCAACAAAAGGGGGCAGGTGTGAGGCAGGTTCCCATTGGTTATATACATTGTAGCAAGTTCTAGGTTGAACGTTTCATTCATGGTATCTGGGTACATCAACCTCAACACATTTTTCCCATGAGGTCATCGTGTTCAGCTCAGCGCAAAGTTCGCACCTCTCTAGAACTGCTCCAAAATGGTTTCCAAATCCAACGAACGGCCAACGCCGACTCCTTATGTCGAAGGCTTCTCCTTGGATCGGTTGAGCAGGTGCTCAGCACAGATGTCCTCCAAAATGTTGAACTTTGATCCCAAGTTTTCAAAATTTCCCAAGTTGACCATGCTCCCCGCGATGGTGATCGTTTCCAGAGAACTCGCTCCAGATAATTGTCCTTCATCAGCAAATACACGCGGTTTGTAGATATCCAGGTCGGTTACATGGGTCTTCAGCTTCTGGAATGAAAAAATTGGGATAATTAATGAAACCGTAAGAAAGAATTCATATTTTATTCCTACTAGGGCATTCTTGAAATCCATTTAAATTTCTCAATAGAGTTTCCTAAATCCTGTATTTTATTATTTGTTCTTGTTAATAAATGTTGTAAATTATTACTATTATTATTATCATTATTAGTATTTTTTTATATAGCGCCATCATGTTCCGTAGCGCTGTACAATGTTTTGAATGTGTTTCCAGATTACAGTAACCGATAAATGTATTTCAGAAGATCTGATCTCCAAAAATATTATAATGAGCTTAAAAAAAAAGCAACATTTTCGTAAAAATAATAAATTATTTTAATTATGTTAAAGCTGTGAGTGTTGTTTTTTAATTTAGTCCTCACATTCCCCCCGAGCACGCTTAAGAAATCCATTGATTTTTTTATTATTATTTTATTTTGGTATTATTATTTTATTTATTTTTGACTGCGCTGGGATCATATCTTGCACATTTTCAGCGGTGAGAAATGGAATTATGCCAAACAAGGTACGGGAACCTCGTAATAACCTAGAATTGCGACACCATGTCTGACCCTGCGTGAAACCATCGCTTCGGCGGCATCCTGGGAAATCGAAACAAAGTATCCAGGTGCAAAGTGTTAAATGGTGAAGAATAAGGAGCCTTATTTGCTTGGCGGGTCACGTGATGAAGGTTTACTCTAAGCTGGGTCAGTGGCAGACATGGGTGAAGCTAGGAGCTTTGTACTCCTTTTTCTCCGCAGTGGGATAAAACACTGTGCGACAATCACAATGTAACCAATTCTGAGCAATTTATGGCTCACGCAGGGTTCATCCTGAATGTATTTTAAAATTTCACCATCATATTTAGTGTTGTTGAGGTTTCTGTCCCCTGATGGACACAGAAAAATGAGAATATATTGTCTTTTTTCCAATAGTTTAGATGATTTTGACTGCAGGAAGTGGAGGGTGCAACGAAAAATTACTTCCCCCGCAAGCAACTGAAAGAATCTTAGGCCATTCTTCTATGATGAGACATATATATATATATTTATATATATATATATACTTGCAAGAAAAATATTTGATCAGTTTTAGTTTAACAGCGTCTCCTCGTCCCAAAGCAGGACAAATGTTAGAACAAGAGGCTATAATCTAACCATGGGATAGACATACGGCTCCTGAATCTAAGACGAGACAAGGTTGGAGTTTGTACAGCAGGAGAAACTGGCAACTAGACGGGGGTCGGGTGGGGCCGATCTGCCAGCAGGTTCTACACTCATTTCTAATATGCAACCCCCCCCAAAAAAACATATATTTTAAAACTTTTGCATCTCCATGGCAGTTGTAGCTGAATTTTAACATAACGTATGCCCTACTTGTTTCAACATGGTTTCCGTCATCCTTGAAGGTCTTCTACTCATAGACTGGTTGGCAGCGGCAATGGAGTGAAGCTGTCCTCTGATGAGCTGTATAAAACAATAATAGATATATAAAGTCATTATATATTACATATACATATTATTTACTATTACTAACCTCATAAAGCTTCAAAATACTCGTTTTTACAAATAAAATAATTAATATTAATGAATTACTAATAAAAGTGAGCAAACGGATCCTCAGTGGGACATATATCTATTTCTATCCAATAAGGTCTAGAGGATACTGATCCTTGGTGTGCTCATCGATTTATATGTTTAAAACGTACAGAATTCCGGTGGGCAGTTCCACGGTCGATCAGATTAATTCTCTTCCCTCTATGATAGCTCTAGAAAAAATAAAAGATGGACAATATTAATAAAGACGTACTGAAAATGTCTCAAATTCTAATAAACGACCCATTTTTGATGACCCAATAATTAATCCAACCTCCTTATTCTTGTGTCTCAATCCCAATAATTTGGGGGTTATTTTTGTTTGTTAGAAAACCATGGCAACGTCACCCTTTTCAGATGGCCACAATTTCACCTGGATGGGACTCACCGAGTGGCGTTGGCTTGTGGCTCGATCAAAGTGACGGTTTGCGGAGTAGTAACTAGAGCGAGGCTGTCAAAATAGGAGATAAAAGCAACTCAATGAAAAATAAATATATATTTAAATATATATAATATTTAGAATTTCTCCCGGTAAACAAAGGTTAGCGTTTCCTTACCTGGAGGCTGTTGGAACGCATGACCTTCACCTTATTGTGGCCGACAACAGCCGGGCTCTGAGACGGAAAAAAAGAATGTGTTTTAGGAAAATAAATGTAAATATTTAAAACAGTCTTTTTAAATGTTTTGAAAAAATGGCAAAAAAAATGGAATAAAAAAAAAAAAGAATCTCCAATTGGAACCTTTACTTTTTATTGGAACGGTTTCTATCTACCCTTTGATCTTCCAATCATCTCACTCCATACATTTTTGAAACATGACCTTGTTTCATGCCTCGTTTTGATTTTTTTTGGCAATCAAACTTTCTCTCTACATCTTTCTGTCCGTCTTCCCTCTGTCAATTTTTACCCGAACGTCAGAAATAAAGTCGCTGTTCGGAAATCCCAGGGGCGCGGAGGACAAAAAAAAAAAAGGTTGAGTCTGCTGATTCGCTCGGCGTAAAAAAAAAGTGCAACCATTTAATTATAATTAGTCAGCGTTCACTTGTTTTCGCTCTACCTTTCACTATTAGGGATGGAAATTTATTCCGGGGCTTCCGCCACAAACCTGCAAATTTTTCACCAGTTTGCTGAGTTGTGAAATTCATTCCAAAAAGAAAAAACGTTTATTTTCTCTTATTATAGGAAAAAGACATTAAAAAAAAACACGTCTTTGGCACCTGTCAAGCTGATCATTCATGTCTACTAGGTTCCAACTGTGCCCAAGCTGTTGGCTTATATTCCCCCAAGGGTGCTGTGGTGTATACTGGTCTAAGCCCATCACAGCAGCCCCTCTGTGGTATAACAGGTAGCCAATTGCCCCTTTTGGGCAATTAGGCTTCCTGTAGAGCAACTGCTCAGTGGGCCATTAAAAGGGAGATCACTGATCTCCCCAACCAAGCCCTTACCGAAAATTACTGCAGTTTTTCGGACATGAAAAAACTGCAATACTGCACTTTTACTGCACTTTTACTGCATTTGTACTTCACTGTACTGGAGTTTTACTGCAGTTATTTTTGTAAGGAAGTACAAATGCGATAAAGCTGCAGTACATTGAAGTACAACTGTAGGTTTGCAATATAATGACGTAAAAGTGCAGTAAACGTGCAGTAAATGTGCAGTAAAAGTGCAGTATTGCAGTTTTTTCATGTCCAAAAAACTGCAGTTTTCTACAAACTGCAGTATTACTTCAGAAAAAAACTGCAGTAATTTTTCATAGAGGTTAGTCACTAACGCTATAGAAGACCCCGCCGTGTCGGTACAGCCTCCATAGCTGACTCCCGTCTGGTGAGGTACATCTTTAAAAGGCACAGCAAAGCAATATGATGTCATATGTGTGTGTGTGTCTCCTACATCAGCAGGACCAGCAGCAACATCATCGGCACCGCCCACTGACATCTGCCGGACTGCCCACCAAAACTGGCGGGACCACCCACCGACATCAGCGGGACCACCTACAAACATCAGTGGGGCCTCATGTTCACATCCGGCGAAGGAGGGTCCAGGTGGAGGTATGTATATAGATAGGAGTAGCCATCTCCACTTCCTGTCCCCCCTTTGGTGGAAGCTGATTGGCTGGGGCAGCCTTTGTAACAGTCTGTGGAACTAATTGGTCTCTTAGTTTTGGCAGATTTTGGCGCAGATCCCCGCTTCCCTGAGGTCCCCACTGATTCATTTTAAACTAAATACCTTCATAAGTTTACAAAACGCACAAAACTATAGACAGTTCTAAATAAATCAATGCATGGACTTGGGGTTCTTACCGAAAATCTCCGGGCGCTCTGCCGGTATAACGCTCCGTCCGCTTCGACGCTTCCATTCTACCAAGAAATGCAAAAGATGTGAGACCGACCGGCCTGAGATTATTAAAAATCAGCAAAAATTTCATTCAATTCTGAGACGTAAGCGTTGGGTTGAATTCTGATGATTACAAAGTGACATGTTGTGATAAACCAGGCGCCAATATTCTCTCTTTTGGGGCACAATTGGAAATCGCGTAATTTTTTTGTCTTCTTCCGGATCAACAGCGAGGTTGACCTTGATTGACTTTTTGCAACCGAAATCACCATGTTACTGTGTTAAGGGAAACTAAGGCTGCATAGGATACGTTATCATTTTGCAGGTTTTCAAAAGCATCCAAACATTGTAGCAATTTTCAAATTTTTTGAGAAATTTAGGTTTCCCGTTCCTCAATTAATGCTTTATGATCATCCTGCGGGTTCTTTGTGAAGTCGCTGACAAGGAATGTTGGGGTCACCAAGATCACCAAGATAGAGCCTTGTATTATAACCCAGTTTGAGTTAAAAGGGCCACCATGGGTGTAAAAGCTATGATGCCTACTGCCCCCTACCCATTATTTTTTGGGGACCCTTCCTTATTTTAATAGCCGTAATATAATTACTGTCCGAAAACGAACCAGGAAAATCCAAAATAAATCAAATTTTGGTCGCCCTGCATTACGTTACAGAGAAATGATATTCCAAAATGTAGAGGTTTCCAGTTTGAATTTATTGGGTCAGATCATATATTAGGAGTTAAAGACGGGGGGTTTCGGTAAAAGGCCGATAAAGGAAGGAGGCTGAATTTGCACGTCGAGAATCCGCAATGTTCCGTCTCGTAGCGATAATGACTTGTTAAGAAGGTTACAGGGATACTGACAAGTTTTTATGTGCCATAAAACGAGCCTCGTTTCAGCGTTAAAGGAAATATCGCAGCCAAATTACTTATTATCTTCAATGGTTTGCTGATCTAGAACTTCTGCTGCGAGTCGTAGGTTTTTAAATTAAAAGACTCGGATCTCTGTCGTGTCACGCGGAGAATATCAAGAAAGGGGAAATTATATCCAACTTCAGACGTCTTTTACCTTCTAAAAATAAATTTTGTTTTTAAAATGAAAAATAAATTATTATTTTTTATTATTATTTTGCTTACATTATGTCTGATTAAAAAAAAAAGAAGTTATTTTCTCCGGTGGCCAGAGATAGTAGAAGACCTTCGTTCTAGCCAGTGTTGTCCTTCAGAAACTCCTTGGGGTAAATTATTTTAATTATCTCCCAGTTGTGAGCCTTTTGTCGAAGTTACGTAAACTTTTTTTAGTCATATTGTGACCTCCTTAATCTGTTATTCCAACTGAAGAGAAGACCCCTGAGGTCCAGCGATCTAAATTGACCCAATATATCAACATTGACTCCTTGGTTAGAGTCCATTAAACAAACCAAGCCTAACCAAGGAAAAAAGTAAGTTCTCTTCAACTAACCTAGACTGAGTTGTCCAAAAAAGTTATTGTAAATGGGTTAAAGATGCTGTCCCACCTGCTCTTTTAAAGTGAATCATGATTCTTAGGATTGAATGTCCAGATCCTTCTTACAATTAATTATAAAAGTCTAAAATGTTGTTATTCATGAATTGGCCAGGAGTGTTTAATTGTCATGTGACTTAGAACCTTAAAAGGCTTAATTTGTGTGTTTTTATGTGATTGTCTTTTCCGAGGAAAGAATAAAATGAGAGGTCGGTTGATGCTCAGTTCCTTCACACACTATAGAGCGCAATTAATGGTTGCCCCAAGGATAAAAGCGTCTTTAGAGAAATATGGACCCAACGCCAAGACTGGTTTCCGAGGAGCAACTGCCCACTTGTCCATCTAGTGGACCATTTGCCCGATACGATACTTTAGGGCGACCCCGTAGCTTCTACTGCACAACATCACTGATTTAACACCAATGGCTCTATTACCTGATTTTTGGATGTAAATTCAGCCTCGTTTTCATTTAAAGTTGCTGGCCCCTAAAAAACAAGCACAAAGAGCGTGTCATCATGGAACGTAAGAGCTCTGATGAGCTACATCTTTTCTGCCTGATGGTGTAACCAGAAAGAGTGACTTATGGAAGAATAAATTGGGCATTGCAATGTATCCCTAGATGGGTTAAAACTTGATCTTTGTAGTTGTAGTTAGCTTGATCATGGCCAGTCGTCAGGTTGGATGGATATCATTGGACTGTTTGGCCGCCCATGGATAGAATGAGATTATTTGGCCAAGAATAGCATCCCAAAAGCCCCCGAGGGGTTCACACCTGACAGTCCTTGTTGCCCCCTTCTTCGTTGTACGCGATGATGGAGTTCAAGGGCTCGCTGTCTACAGGGACCATCACCTTCTTCGTTTGGAATTTACACAGAAGCAGACTGAGAGCTGCAAGAAGACGAGAGAGGATGAGAGGATGAGTCCTTAAAAACACATATGATTATTTTTAAGGTTTTAGTGGATAATAAATAATACATACCCAAGAATAGGACGATGGCCAGAAGTAGTAAAATAATGGCACTTCCACCCAGCACAGGTGGGCCGCTCATCTTTTCTACGCAAGCATCTCCATCAAGACAGTCGCATACATACACTGTGAGTTTCTGGAGCGAGGTGGTCCCTTGCCGGTCGTAGATCTCAATGTTCAAAGTATGATTTCCTTGGTGAGCGCCTTTCCGTTTCCGGATCTGGAGCGTATCCCCTAAAATATAACCGGCAGGCGTTACCAGAGTATACTGTCAGGGATTACAGATCTCGGTGAGGCCAAAACATGGCATCCATCAAAAGAAAGCAAAATATGGCAAGTCCACCTTTACCCCAGTCTCAGGTTGTCAGGGTAAATAGGCAGATACTCAGGGTCTCAGGGTGAATGGGAAGATTCAAAGAGTTTTTCCCTAGTCTTGGGGTGAATGGGGCAGATTCTCAGGGTTTTTGCCCCAATCTCAGGGTCTCAGGGTGAATGGGGCATATTCTCAGGGTTTTTACCCTGATCTCATGGTCTCAGGGTAAATTGGCAGATTCCCAGGGTATTTACACCAGTATAAACGTGAATGGGCAGATACTCAGTGTCCCGATTGGGGCTTTTCTCCCTGCTATATCACAGCTAAAATTCCTGCTTGAATACGGGTGACTTTATTCACACTATCTTTACCTCCTCACCACTAACGGTTTTCATAACGATCGCTAACGAAACCATTTGGTTTCCACTATAATCAAGTCTCTATAGTACAATCCGCCAAGAGCCGCGTTCATTTGGAGAATATGTAACGGATCGGATTGTACTTTGCAATAAATAAATAATATATAAAAGTTGGAGTTTTATAACTGAAAGACAATATATATTCTTCATTTTATACGATGACTAAGACTTTTTTTTTTTTTTTTTACTAATGATCGGAGGTTTTACATGTTACAAACAAATCCACCGGCCGAGGCGATAATGCCGAGGTTTCAGTGAGGAGCGGCCGCCTCCGCCCAGTTATTTTATTGCTGTTTATCGGCCTCTCGCTGTGAGCTCTGGCCCCGGGGGACGCTATGAATTGAAGGTTTGATGCGTACGGAGAAAATTCAATGCATTCTTACAATAACCGGATCAGCAGGTTCACTAATATGGGGCTGGTTTACTACCCGTCATCTGAAAAGTAACTGTTACCAGCTGTCAGAAGGCAGATGAATGGAATTTACACAATCTCTAGAAGAATGTGAGATCATTTCTGAGCAACTGGAACATGTTATACAAAGAATATAAATACAAGGAAGAGGCTCCAGATACCTGGGAGTATGTTTAGTTCATCAACAGTTGCTTTATATAAATATATATACATTGTACATATCTGAATATTAAATATATGCACACTACCGCTCAAAAGTTTGGGGTCACATATCTTATATAAAACTTGTCTTATATAAAATAAGATGAAATGGACCAGAAATCCAGCGCAGACGGGGTTAATGTTATAAATGACTATTGTAGCTGGAAACGGCTGATTTTTTATGGAATCTCTTCATAGATGTACAGAGGCCCTTTATCACTCCCATCACTCCTGTGTCCCAATGGCCCTTTATCACTCCCATCACTCCTGTGTCCCAATCTCACTTTATCACTCCCATCACTCCTGTGTCCCAATCGCACTTTATCACTCCCATCACTCCTGTGTCCCAATGGCCCTTTATCACTCCCATCACTCCTGTGTTCCAAGTGAATATCACCACATAAAAGTGGGTTTTATCCCGTCTATTTTTTGCCCCTTACCACTATTTGCGATCAGCTCTAAATGCTTTGCTTCATAGTCTTTGTCTAGAACATCAAAGTGAAACGGCCCAGAGTATGGATCCAAATCCTTGTCGATGACCAATGCTGAGATGAGGGCCTCCTCCTCGTTGTAACATGTGGTCAAGTATGGACTCTCCAACCTGGGAACATTATCGTTGATATCTTTGAGGCTAATAAACAATGTGGCCGTGCCCGTCATTGAGGGGACCCCTAGAAAAAAAAGTGAATAAAGGGTTAAGAGTTAGTGCTGCCTTACAACAAGATAATGGAGGAATATTTCTCCAAAAAGAAAATGGGTGATGGTTTCTTGGGTTACAAAGTTTAGACATAAAGGAAATGTGTCGCTATAAAGATTAGGGTTGCAGGACGTGGGTCATCCAGATGTTTAGGTAACTGGTAGAACCTTTTCTAGAGTATTGGGGTGCAGGATGAGTTGGGTTGAAGCTCTATACAGACTACCAAACACATCTCAACTTATGGAAATATCTAGACATTTCATGACACGTCTCGATGTTCTTTGAGAAAATGGACAGGACACGGTTATAACACACGCTCACCGTCATCGACGGCCAGAACCTTCACAACGTAGTTGCTGTTAGTCACGTATTCTGACTCTCTGTCCATCTGTGCTTTGGCTGTTATCACTCCAGTATCTTCGTTCATGGACAGCCACCCAGCCGTGTCATTCTCTATAACATACCTGACAAACAAGATGCGGGTAAAGTCACATAAATTGTCCTTGAGGCTAAATGTTTTCTTAGAAAATGTTATTTAAAAAACTCAAACAGGGACAAGAGGCATGCGTAAATTAGCTTTACTCTGGAAGAGAGTTTCCACAGACATTTCTTTATTTAAGTCAGACTGTTGGATATAGAAATCTGAGCCCTCCCGGTTGTTGGAAACCTCTTGGTAGACCGACCACATGGTGGTGGTATCCAATATGTTTCCATCTTATGATGAACCCTCAAGATACCTACTTAATTTTATTTGGTTTTGCCAAATCCATATCCTTGGCTTCCACTTTTCCCAACACAGTCCCGCTCTCCATGGAATGTTCCTGCATTGAAATGGTTATCTTATCCGGAATGAACAGCGGGGGGTCGTTCACATCGAGAACATCCACCACCACAGATTTAGTGGCTTCCTCCATCAACTTTGCAATTTGGTTTTTGCCGTTATCTAATTGCCACAATCCTGTCAGGGTCTTCTTCAGTATTTTGCAGCTATGCAGAGGCTCTTCGTTGACCACCTGAACAGAGAGTTGGCATTGGGAGATCTTCTCATAATCCAGTGGCTACGGAAACCAAAACGAGACATATATTCATAATGATGTACGCGATGATACAAAATGCCTAGAATTTGCCCACAATTCCACCTTGGCCACCCAGATGCTACCCACAATTATTCTGTTGCACCGTATTACTATATAACACCTTATCCTTATACTGATATTCTACATCTTTAGTCTGTGTTCCATTATATCATCTGTTCGGTGGCTTCTAAACAAAAATTCAGAATGGCTCCTCCAAGCTCCTCCTGACAAGGCCGCCATCATGGAGGTGCAGCCAGGATAGCTACAAGGGACCAGCCTCTGAAAGGAGGCATGAAGCTATTTACATTTATCAACAGAATCTATGCTATTAACAACCATAAATATACAAATTGAATGTATTTAAACTTGTGGTTCTTATAAGATATGGTTGACATCAACAGGAATCTGAGTTGCTTAATTCCCGGCGGTGGGTCCCTCTCAATCAATAGAAGCCATAATTTATCTGTTTGAAATAAACTCCACACTTCTGTCATCTTCGCTAGGATTTGATGGGTGGCCATGACAGCGTCTTTAAGGACTTGCAATCTTCACAATCTCTCATTTTGAAAACTGATTAGGTGGCTGATCCATCACTGTTATACAGTCGGCTACACCCGGGATCTCACCAGCCTCTCCTTACTCGGGGGGAAATGATAGATTACCCGCCGTGAAACTCAGCCAACATTCGCTTCTATGAGCCGCAGTGAAGAAAACCACATCTGTCCTTAAAAGTGGTCATTTTTCATTCACAATTAGGCCCGTTAACCCCCCAAATTCCTGCGGAAATTCCTGCGGATTTTTATACTTTTTTTAATATAATGTATAATTAGAATAAATATTATAATCATAAATACAAAAAATTATATTAATTATAATTAGAAATAAAATAAATATTGGCATTTATAATATTAAAATATTTACAGCAAAGCAAAAAACAGGCGGTGAATAATAACTGTTATCAGGAGAAAAAAATGATGTAATAGGACTATCCAAAAATGTGTCAAGGTCGTCGGCCAGGGGCTTCATGTTGGCTACACATGACATTTTTTCCTACTATGGTGCTAAGAAATCAAGTTTTAAGCCTCGTCGACCCAGATACAAAGTTGAATACATGGCCTGTTTGATTGTATCATGTATACATGGACAGACCATTGACCCTTGCATTGGATTATATTGGGTCAAACACATATAGTCCTAAAGTCCTATCACTTTTGAGGGTCCTAATGGTATTTGGGGCAAATGCATCCAGTTGTGTTCCCCAACAACCTACCCTTCTTCTCCCATCCCCCTCTCGGTATCTGTGTCTTCAATTCTTTTTACCTTTACGACAGTAAGGAGACCTTCGTTGGTCTTGGGATCTGTCATTATTTGGAAGTTTCCATCATCGTTCCCCGAGACGAGTTTGTAGACGGCCCGCCATCCAGGTGTGTAAGGCGTGTCGCCATCGCTGACTCCAAACCTTAGGATGGTCACGTTGACCTCGCGCTCTGGGACCTCCGTTTGGAGCTATGGGTGAGAATAGATTAGGGGCACAAACCAGGGCATTTCAGGCAAATTTTCCCCTCCTTTCCCATGATCCTTCGGTGCAGAGTACACTGGATCCTATCGTTCACCAATGCAGCAAGAAATAACGGGGGACGGGAAATTTTTAATGGAATGTGACTATTCTCCTGTTTCTAAAATCAACACATATTGAGTTCTATTAGAGAAGAAAATTTCCTCTCCGCCGGGGGAATTCTGTTAAAATGAACAAACTGCGGATCAGCGTGACACAAAATGACGGTGAGACAGCTCATTAATTAAACATGGCGTTATTGTGTTTGGTGAGCATCCACACGCTGGGGAAAAAACGCAGTTCGCTTAACAAATCCCCGTTAATTAATCAGAGAGCAAACAGAAGCTGAAATAACCGGTTATTATTTTGTGTCACTGGAAAAAAACTCTGTCGGGTATTCGAGATCGAGCGACGTACCTGCGACGAACTCCACTGCGGAGAATGGTTATTCCGATCCAAGACCGTGACCCGAACCTCGCATTGACTGCTCTGCTGGATTTCTGCTCCGTTGTCTTTGGCTTCAATGACCAATTTGTAGTTTTTATTCCTCTGTCAAAGAGTTATTAGCAGGAAAATCTAATTTTTTTTTTAAAATGATGATGGTGATGATGTCATTTTTAAGTAAATTTTCCAAAAACATCGTAGACTCTTATTAAACATTCCGAGGGAAGGAAGTGGGCGTTTGGTAACAAAATATAAATGACTCATACGAGTCGTGGAAAGCTACAAGTTCTAGAGTTTGTATAAAATTTTGGAGTTTATTTTATAAGAATTTCCAAATAAAAAAATAAAATTCAGCAGGGAAATAAAATTTCACAACTGCCAAGGTGAAGATCGCCTTCCATAAAAATGCTGATTCTTTGTGACAATAGAACTAAGGGTTACAAGATTCCATAACCTTTTAATGTATCATTTAACAAAAAAAATGAAGAAAAAAATCTTGTGTTCTAATATTCTCATTAGGAATTCTAAGAGAGCAAAACAAACATATAAAGCACTTAATTTAACCCAAAATACCACTAGGTACCCCATTAATCCCCCTCCCGGTAGATAGTTTGGGATGGAACCCAGCCGCGACCTGTCGTGCCACTGACGCACCAACGGGGACGTAGATGAAGAAATGTTCTGTGTACATTTTTAGAAAAAAAGGGACAATAGTATATAAAAAATAAAAATGCCCGTTCCTTTAAGGAGGTAAAAATCTATCTTAATGATCCTAGATTTAAGAAAAGAGACGGAATTTTATTTTAGCAAATGGTTTAGCTGTTGCCGTAGTGACGATAGAAGAGAGTAAGGCGGCACCTCGTAATCCAGGCATCCTTTAAATGAGATGAATCCCTTCTCCCTGTCGACGGTGAACTCGGTCTCAGAGTCTGCGGGCGTTTGGGATACGATCCGATAATCCACCCTGGAGTTAAGGCTTCCTTCTTCGTCCAAGTCGTAGGCGAGTACCGTATAGACCGTGTACCCTGAAACGCAAGCCAAGCTTAGTCACCCTGGTAACAAACAATGTTTCATATTTCTTTTCTAGGGGGGTCCAAAGTAAGTACCCTAAAACATTAATATATATTAGAAACATAGACCCTGCCGGCAGATCGGCCCCATTCTGCCCATCTAGTCCCTCTTTTTTTTTCCTGCTATAAAGACTTAAACCTTAATCAGTCGTTGGTCTCGTCTTAAATCCAGGAGCCATATGCCTGTCCCATGTATGTTTCATATCCTCACTATATTACCCTTTTGCTGGGAGGCTCTTCCACTTATCTACCACCTTCTCAGTAGACAAGGAAAAAATGTAGAGGGCGGGCACTTTTTTTAAGTGGTCTTTGATTTAAACCATTTTTATTATTCATCTACAAATCTTTATATCGGCAAAACTGCGGGACCCTTCATAACCCCGTACAAATTTCAAATAATGTTGTGAGCTCTCAAGTATAACTTTAGCTTTATTAAAATAATTAGATTTTTGATTAATTATTATTTTTTTTTTTTTTTATTACTAATATTGTCTTATTATTTTTTTAATAAATATTATTTTATTATAAAATAGCTACGATTCATTTCTAATAGGGTGAAAGAGGGTTAAGGCAGCATTTGTCTTAAAAAAATATATATATATTTTTAAGAAGAAACTTTTGTAAATGTTTAGAAACACCTTTTGTTGAGCTACAAGAGTTCAGCTTTCGGCTCACGGAAATAATTTGGTATTTTGTTAAATCAACATGAAAAAAAAAAACAAATCAAAGACACCTTCAACCGGCTGGAAGATGACACGAAGGGCGTTGAGGTATTTGTATGTCGACTGATAATTTGTATCATAAAAAAGGGATATTTTTTAAAAAAAGTAGTCATCGCTGCATCAGGTAGCAATTAAATCGCGGGGAAAGCGTGTGGAAGTGCGCGCGAGGCTGGCGGTGCAATTAGCAGCTAGCTGGGGAGAGCTGCCGGGGTGACCCAGCGGAGCGGCAAGCAGATGGCGCGTTCTGTACCTTGGATAACGCTTTCATTAACCGAGACTTCATAAGACTTTTTGCTGAACTGCGGAGCGTTGTCATTAATGTCCAGGATCTTCAGCTGAATCCCTAGTTTGGTCCCCACTTGAAGGGAGGTTTTGTTGATGGCGTTGAATTTCCACTGCGAGGGGAGGGGAAAAAAAAAGGAGAAAAAAAGAAAAAAAAGTTTTCCGACAATTTTTACAGACGGTGCAATTAAAATGCGACTGGGGCAGAAAGTAAGCGACGGCTGGATGAGACGAGAGCGGCGCCGGGGGTAGCAGCTGGTAGGGGGGGAGCTTACGGCAGATGGAGAGTTATCAGAAATTATCTGAGGAAAGGAGATCAAATAATAAGAGAGAGAGAGAAACAATAACGGCAAACGGTCCGCTGTCTCGCTGCAAAGGAGAATCGCATTAACGCCAATGTGGGTAGTTCTCTAATGTTGTTCCCAACAGCAGCCTGTAACTGCTTGAGCACAGGTGGATTGTTTCTGTCACTAACATGGGCAGATCAGTCATGAACCTAGAGGCTGTGGGTTATATTACTGTATACAGCTCTGAGGGGTTATATTACTGTATACAGTGCTAGGGGAGGTGTTACTGTATAGCACGGGGGGCAGGGCCGGCCTTAGGGGTGTGCGACCTGTGCAACCGCACAGGGCACCATGGTAGCAGGGGCGCCTGCCTGGGACTTAACTTGAAACATCGTTTTTTTTGTTTTGTTTAAATAAAGTTTAAAAAAAACCGATGCTTTAATCTAAGTCCCGGGCAGGGGCGCCGAGCGGTTGCTCGAGAAGTTCTCAGCAGCCGCTCGGCGCCCCTTACTCTCCGTGACTCCGTCTCGGTGCCGGCGTCTCATGTTGAGCGCCGGACTATTCCGGCGCTCAACATGAAATGCCGGCACCGCGGCAGAGCGAGAAGACGGATGCCTCCCGCTCTCACCGCAGGACTCCGGCGACAAGGTAAGGGGGGGTGTAGTTCGAAGGGGCAGAGGGGGGGTATAGTTCGAAGGGGCAGACGGGGGGTATAGTTCGAAGGGGCAGAGGGGGGGTACAGTTCGAAGGGGCAGAGGGGGGGTATAGTTTGAAGGGGCAGAGGGGGGGTAGTTTGAGGGGGGGTAGTTTGAAGGGGCAGAGAGGGGGGCGCCAGAGGAGTAGTCCGCACAGGGTGCCACAACGCCTAAGGCCGGCTCTGACAGGGGGGGGGATGTTTCTGTGTACAGCGCTGGGATTTATACTCAAGGAGAAAAATATTTATTTCCGTGGGACTTCCCTTTAATAAACAGTTAAGGCAGGAAGGTGATTATGTGACATGGGTCATAAGGGTATTTACTATTTTGTTGGATTTAGTACATCGGGGTCAGGTTCATTGCCTTCTATATAATCCTCAGACAGTGGACTCACGTGGAACATTTTTGTTTGTTCAAAATCGACTTTTCGATGCACATAAATAGATCCATCATCTTCGTTAATGTGGAAAAGCCCCTTGGGGTCTTCGTCCACACCTTTCCCCGTCAGCCTGTACCTCATTTGATAGTCTTCTTCCACTTTCACCTGCCGGACATGGATGAAGAAGAGAGACCATTAATGGCTGTGACTTGTGACCCCTCTCTAAACAGAAATACATTTAAATATGACCACATGGAAGAGAATGTTTGAACAACTAATTCCTTATAACCCACAGAGATCTTGACTTGCAAATACAGAACAAAAGTGGAATTGTTTCGTCTTGTGTCCTTTGTTACGGACTTGAAAGGAACATCATTGTTTTGGTTCAAGTTGTGGCTATTGGTGGGCTATGAGAACTTCACTGGGGTTCCACCACATTCTACAAGGGTAGAGTGATAAATATGATAGACTGTTACAGAAGTTTGGGGGTTACCCAGAGATGTTTGGGTGACATTGACAAGGTCAACAAAGGCATTGTTGGCCTCAAGTCCCAAACCAGGATTGTCCTATTGACCATGGAACCACAACAATAGAACGCGTACCTCAACAGAATTATGGCATTTCTTGTAGAATTGGGTTATAGAGGGAATGTAACTTTTTTCAGGAGGAAATGGTTCAACTTGGTACCTACTAAGCTGGGGTCATGGATACAGCTCATGAATGGTGAAATACCTTCCAGTTCTGAGTGATTATGGACACTACGGTGTTAATGGTGAATTATATCTATATGGAAATGTATCACCTGATACCTCCAGGCACCCTCCAAAATCATTTTACTTGCGGGTGATAAACGGCTTTTAAATCAGCAAACGTTCCGTCATGAATTTTCTGATGTTGCAAGAGAGGTAATAAAATTTGAAAAATTTTTGTTTTTTATTTTTTACATTTCCATTGAAAATAACATTTTCTGAAGAACAGGAGAAAATTTGATTTATGGCCAAACAAGGAGTATGTTTCCCTGTAGGCTCTTTCAAGGTGTGTCAGATCCAGGGAGTAAATAACGCCTACTCCGGTAAATGCCTTCTTAACCCGTTAAAAAAAAAAACAGAAAATGACTCTGTATAGAATGTAGGAATAAGTAGAAAGAGGGGTTCTAAGAGGATTCAAACATTTTGGGGTAGAGCTGATAGACCGTCTGCTTTGGGTTTTTTTTGTACTTTAAGTCATCTGCTAATCTTAACAGAGTCTACATTTTACAGTTCAGTGCAGTGAATAAACCTATAAAGCTGTGTTTTCATGTTCTAAAAAGTTACATATATGTATCCATACCAGGGAATTCTCAGATTTTGGCCCCGGAGATTCCGGGTAAAGCGTCTCCGGGTCACTGCAGGAAACTCCAGGTCGCAGGAGCGACTTTACGGCTCGTCCCATTCCCCCTCCAACAATTACATGTATCCCGCCATGTCAGCGGGACCACCCACTGAATCAGCGGGACCTTCCAGGCATGTATGTATGAGATGACCATTCTATGTGTTTATTACCCCCAGTGTACTGGGCATGGGCTTAGAAGGTTGAGGTTTGTCAGGGGCAGCATTTTAGCTAAAAGGGCTGGTGGCTGAAGAGCAGAGCTGTTAATTGCCCCAGCTTTGATGCCTGTTTTCTGGGGTCTTTCATTTCAGCTCTTAAAGGAACCCCATGCGCGTCTTCGTAAGGTAGGCGGAAAAGAGGTGAACAGGACTGACCGTGCCTATGAGCTTTGGGTAAGGACCGGGCAGTTCTTCTTCCAACTCAAACGTGTCGATGACCCAGGCTCGCTTTCCACGGTGCAGAGATTTCTGCTGAAAGACGAGAAGACAAAATATGAGACCTCTTACCAAAACAACCTCCAATTAGCTCTCCAATTGGACTAATACAGGGGGTTGGTTTTAGTGACCAAAATGATGGACAATGATGGACAATATTTTGAAAACCAGTTTGGAGAGTGATTTACATGTCATAGTGAGGTATTTGCTAATATGTGTTCTATGTTCTGACAAAATGCATCTGATTTACATGGAAACCAGAATGACCAGTCTGTTCAGATTCATAAAGGTGACTTATGAGACCTCATCCCCAAAAACAAAGAAAAAATAAAGAGAATTTCAATCCTATGAAAGGGAATACACAGCAACAACGTACTAAAGGAGGACACCGAGAACGATTCATGTTAAGCAGATAAATCCCATGGTAAGCTTCTACTTCCTACATTATAGAAGAAGATCACTTAGAGGTCTCGCCGTCCTCTCTGTCCTTCACAGACTGTGACAGATCTCTATGGTGCTTTTCTATCAGGGACTGGCTCAGCCCACCAGGGACAGCAAGGCCACCAGGTTCTCCAAATAGGAAGCGGAAAGACCGAAGAGGACTTATCTCCCAACCAAGAATTGTAACACAAGATCACCAACCATGGATACAACATGGACGAAAAACAGTACCCATCACTTCCTCTTTAACAAACAGAAACCGGTGTGACCTGTAATATTTACGCCTTTTACCCTTTGGCCAATTGGCAGTTCTACGAAACCAATCACTTCGTTATACCGAAGGCCTAATGACCTCCCATTTTTGGACAATTTCCATGAAAATGAGCCTCGCTGAGAACAAACTGACACTTTTTAACTCCGATAAAATGATTCATTTTACTTCTTCGCTGTTAACCAATCGCCGTGATCTATGGCATTTTGTGACACAGCTTTGTTAGATATTTAACAAGTAGGTCAATCGGTCTTTTGAGGAATGGCTCTTCCAGCCAACCTCTAGGAACATTCCTGATACCGCTCAACCCATATTCAGACTAAAATATATATTTTTTCATTTTTATTTTTTTTTACCGGTTAGAAGCGCTAAAAAAAACCCCTCAAATTTCTAAAGAAAACAACATTTATATATAAAAAAAATCATAGAATGTGACACCCGTATTAATCTATTAATTGATAGTCTGCCTACAGGCAGGGGATACGTTTTCATTGGTAATGTCTTTGATGATACTTTGTGACTAATGCTTTCCATTATCGTGCACAGACCATTCAAGGGGTTAATTAGGGGATTCAGCAGCGGGGGGGGGGCACAGGGTGGATTATAAATACGGAGGGAACACTAATTAGAATTGATTAGAGAGGGGTCATCCTGCCACAGAAAGAGATGATAAATATTGAATATAGATTAGTATCTACGAGCCGAGGGTTTGGAGTTCGTGGTCTGTGATGTTGTAACGACTAAAATTAATTAGGATTTTCATGGAACGGAAGTGCCCGGCGTGGACGCTCAGCAGTGCTGTAAATAACTTTCGCTGCGCCAGAGATTGAATGACTGTATCTATATATCGGGTTTCGAGTTGGCAAACGCCGTATATAGAGTTAGATAGAAACAAAGAAATAGTGAATTATTTAAATTTTATTCATTAAAAACCATACCACCCAAATGTCTGCTTTTACGTAAGGTAGTCCCTCTATTGTTCCCAAAACCCAAGTTTCCCTCTTTCCTCTACTGATGCCCCCTTTCATCCCTTGTGTTTTTTTCCTCCTCAGTACCCTTTTTTCTCCCCTGATTCCCCTTGCTACTCCCATGATGCATCTCTTTCCTCCCCTGCAGCCCCTCTTTCCACTCCTGATGCTGTCTTTCCTCCCCTGGTGCCCCCTCTTTCGCCACCTCCGATCCACCTCTTTCCTCCCCTGGTGCCCCTCTCTTCTAGTAGCTCTTTGACCATTCAAAGCATTGGGGGTATTAATGGGGGGTATTAATGGGGGGTATTAATGTGAAGCTATTTATTGAGCTTCCATTCCTCAAAAGTTACTGACATTCCTCCAAAATGTCACAACACGGACCATCAACCCTGCCGGACTCAGGAGTCCACATCGCTCACTTTATCCTAAAAAAAAACAGTCTTGATCTGTGAGATGGGGAGGAAAAAAACTTAATATTTCCTTTTGACACCCAAATAAAGAACCTAAGCTAATGAAGATTTGCTTTAGTGACCAAAATCTGGTCTGAAGAGCTTGCAATCTGTCAAACAGCCCTCTCCCAGTATAGATTTATCCTGAAGTCTTAACCAATGAACTCCCAGAATGCAGGGGGGGGCGACCTTGGGGATAAATATTGTTTGCTTTGGCCTACGGCAAGGGTTTCCACGTCACCAAGAGCCTTAGGCAGTAACCTGGGTTATTTCATAATCATTCTGTTAGCGGCGACATGTTAATCCTGTCACTGAATAAATTCATGTCTTCTCTCACATTAACACGCGAACGTGTCTGAACGTAGGGCGACCGCAATATTTAAAGCCCAAACTTCAGGTGAAAAGTTCAGGTGTCGAGAGGATGGCAAGATGATTTATGGTGTGAATAGCGAGATTTAGGGTGTGCGCTGGTTTCATTTTTAATTATTTATTATAAATTCTGCTTAGAAATGTAACTCTAGAAATCGTAGATTTATTTTTTAAAATATTATATATATTTATTTGTATATAATCTATAATTCCGATGTTATTAAATTGGTCTAAACCACAGAATGAGGGAGAAAAAAAATCTGTTTTTAGCATTTAATTTACATATTATTTTTACGAATATTTATATATATATTAATTAAATATTAACTTTCTCAGTATATAAGCCTTTCAACACATCTCAATGAGTGCTACCTATCTCTGGTGTTTAGAACACACTTTCCCATCATGCATTTGACCCCCCCCCTTCCTTATTGGTTGCTTATAACAGCGTATCACTGCAGAGCTTAGCGGGGTGCCCAAAATACCCCTTGGCGTAAAAACTTTCCATGGCAGGCTGGATTTTTCACTATAAAATCCAATAAATCCGTTTAAAAAAATATAAAATGACAATTTATGGTTAATTTCTATTTAAAATAATATTCGATTATTATTTTTATTAATTATATTAATTCTATAAAATGAATCTGATTACATTGTTTATCAGCGCACGTCCAACACACAGGGCAGCACGTACCTTGAGACTGTGTTTCCGTCCCGCGTGGCGGCCGGTGGATTTTTCATACTGCGTTGACGACCCGACGTATATCATCTAGAAAAAAAATACATAATATAAGCGGAATTTTGTTATTACAGACCCTTTTTCCCCGAGATCTCAGGGGTCAGTTGGAAAACATGGAACCATAAAATATAGATTGGGTTCTACTACATGTTTGTACTTTAATGTATAGATGATATACTGTATCAAGTATATTAATTATTTTTTTATATTATATATCCATAAAATGTATTTCATTCAATATATTGTGAATCCTTAAACATTGCATTTTCCGTCATTTATACTGATATTGCATACGTTGACTTGAATGTTTTCCAGAAAATCATTAAGAATTTATTGAGAATGTCCGGAACTTTCTGCACGTCTGATATTTTATAATGTACACATGTCGTGTATTCATAAGACCTCATGCGTTCTTTGATTCTACTGAATACAACCTTATAGATTCCGTTGCATACACTCCAGACCAACACCAGGTCGATTCACTAAGGTCCGAATCGTTACAAAGTTACTGGCCTCAACACAGAAGAACTTGATATCACTCAATTAAAGTCAACTCAAACAGTAGCACATATTTTTCACAATGTCCGACACGACAGACCCAACTGCCGGAGACTCATAATGTCCAACACAACAGAGCTAGGTTCAATATCAAGTCATGTTCTTGTGAATATGTTATGAAGTTGATACCAGTTTTGGGGCCTCCATAGAAAAAACAGTTTTCTGGAATTCCGAGGTATCTTCATCAGATAGAAAGACGAGACCTCTGAGGTGTTGATGGTATATTAAAGGAATCAAGTTCAACTAAAGACTCGCCTTCTCTTTCCATCTGAAACCTCTGAAGTTCAGAAGGACTTTTTCTATGGTGGCCCAAAAAACTTATCAACTTCAAAACCTGTTCACGAGAACTACATGTTGAGCCTAGATCTGTCGTGTTGGACATATGAGTCTACAACAGTTGGGTCTGTTGTGTCGGACATTATGAGTCTACAACAGTTGGGTCTGTCGTGTCGGACATTTGGGTCTGTCACTCAAGTCTGTCAGTTGAGTCATCATTTGAGTCTGAGTTGAGTCTGAGTGGTAGCAATGGTCACCTTCTCTTGATGAGTCATTTGGATTTTATCGAGCTGGAGACTCTTGTTAACCTGATTTATATGTCATTTGCCACCCAGTTGCCACAATGTGCCGGAACCGCCTCATCTCCAGTCCTATAAATGAGTTGACCTGAAATTATTTCAGGTTGTGTTGAGCTGCCAATTAACTTCACTATCATGAATAGATACATTGTCCAGTTTCAGTCAGCCAAGTCAAGGTGGACGATGTAACTCATCTCAACTCAACTTGAGTCATACATTTTATACATTAAACGAAAGGGTTCTAGACCGCAATTCTGCAAACCGACAGCATATGCAGCTCCAGTAAGCGCTCCTTCAAGACCAGCATTTACAAACGCCACTTCAAAAGAGAAAGAATGCTGATTCTAGAAGGAAAAAATACACCACATTGATTGCTCTGCTATTCCAGGTGATTTAAGGTGCTAAGAACGAGCGGTCGGGAACGGAGATTACAGACACGCTTTTGGATGAGGGAATGTTTATTCTAGCGCCTGTATGTTATGCATTAAACATTAGCCTCGCCTGTGAAGTTGCTGATTACAGGAGCTAACACTCTTATCTTCAGCAATTGGCTCTTAGGTTCTGTTGGGGTCTGTTGGCGTCTTCTTCAATCAAGACAGTGTGATGACAAATAATTAAATGGGGACACAAAGTCCTACTTGATTATGAAAAAGGATCTTCAAACTTATCAGCCATGCCGACAATAAAACTAGATCTAAGGGCTGAACGGAAACATATATTTTCAGCAGATAAGAGATATAAAGCCTGTATATTTTGCCCTTTTTTCCACCTGCTCCAAGAGCTCAAGCCTTACATGGTCCTTGGCCCTGTCTTAACGTCATGTAGCCTCACCACCTCCCCTTGAAGGCTGTTCCACTTACACAACTCCTTTGCTTTAAATTAACACTTAAAAAAAATACTCAGAAATACTTCTTAAACCCAGAATTCTAAATTAATCTGAAAATTCTAGGAAGATTTTTTCTCTCTCTCTCTCCTAATCAGCAAATTCCTACGATGTTTATTTTTATCTTGAGTCTCACGTTCTCTTTTATATTAAAGTTTTATACATAAAACAAGCCTAAGGGGACATGAACCTTCTGCTGCTTTTGTAACAAACGCCGGCCATTGTTCGAATGACACAGAATAACGAATGATATCATTTGACGATTGCCAGAAGGCTGTGTCAATAGCCAAAAACAACCCGACGTTCTGGATTTCTTCTCCATTGCATCTGAAGTTACCCCAAATGAGTTCTGGAGTAATTCTTGATACATATTGCTGTTAATAATTGCATTTGTTGGGATTCTAAGTCATTGGAGACATCTTCTGTCCCAAATAAATTTACTGTAGGTATTTATGGGTCATCTGCTAGACTTTCTCCAGGGACAGCTGGGGTCATCTTGGGTCCTACAATGAAACCGGGAAGACCCAGTCCTTAGGGGGTGGCGTGAAGCCAAACGGGGTCCAACTCCAAACAGGGTGGCAAAGTGTGAATTCATAAAGGGATCCAAAACACACAGTTATGCGCAGAGACACACACTTATACCCCAACAACTCACACATATTATGCGGATAAATACACATACATACAACTCATACACACACACAGGCATCAGTATAGTATGTCTCGCTGTGACCTTGCAGAGTTTTTAAATCGGCCCCACAGGGCATTTCTTCCACCTGACAAGAACCAACTCAACAAGGTGGAAAGCCTGCGGTGAAAAGCAGCATGTCCTCTAAGTTTCACCCGGCATGTCAGAACATGAAGGTTTAGTGTCCTGTCCTCCTTACAAGGGTTAAATCCCGAAACCGCTTCTCTTAACCTCCGGCGGTGGTAATTAAGGGGCATCAAGGAAAGGAAGAGGGGCACAGAGATTTGGGATAGGCATGGGGGGGCAGAAGGGGCACAGGTGCTTGGGAGAGGGACTGGCCAAACTAAACAGGATACTTGGTAGGTACGCATTACCTTTGAACGCTCCTATCTGCAACACCCACAGGGGTTTTGCTGTTGATAAAGCCGTGATTCCCAGCCTGCTATCCTCCCAAAATATGCCGGGTGCAGCAGGGGACCCCGGCACGCTAATAAAAGGACAGTAATAGGAGAAGATTTTGTTCTCGGTGGGACTCGTAACTTCTGTCTCTTCAAAAGCCAGAAGCGATTGTCACCTCGGTAATGTAGATGGTCTCTCCCACCCCTCTCCTCCCAGATACTGCCTTTTACCCCTGGGAAGGGTAATATTTCCCACTTAACATTAGCTTTTTAGATTATTTTTAACCTGAATTAATTTATATACAGTATATAAACTTTGTCAACTTTGTTCATTTACCATTCATACATTTAGAAGAAGATACCATGTTTCTTTAGAATATGTCACATATGTGTTACATTCCAATAAAATGCTTGTAAAAATTCTTTACGCGTTTTCAGATTACAAAAATATCTTTCAAATGTCTTGGATTTTTCTTAAACCAGCGTGAATATAATATAATATAATATATACTAATTATATGTCCTGATGGGGTAACAGCCTCTGCACTTATTGATAAAGTTATCAATAATCTCTGATCTATAAGCCTGGCTCAATTCTTTCAGCAAGCCTCAGATCTTCCAGAAAATTATCCTCAAATCTAAGGAATTAACCCAAAAAACACTCCAAAATGGAGAATCCCAATCTCCCCTACTCAATTTCAAATCTTCAGGAAGTATATAAATTAAATGTTTAAAACGTAAGCAATTAACCACACAAAGCCCCCAAAATGGGGGATTTCAATCTCCCCTACCCAATTTCCAATCTTCAGGAAAACTATCCAGTAATGTTTAAATGTAAACAATTAACCCCCAAAAAAGCCACAAAAATGGCAAATTTCAGTCTCCACTACCCAATTTAAAATTTTCAATTATCCAGAAGAGCTGGGGTTTTTTTGGAATGTAAGCAATTAACCCAAAATGGGGAATTATTTCATACATTAGCTGGTCCAGCAAGCTCCACGCCTCATCATTGCAGAAAACACAAAAGCCTTAGAGTGCTAGCGAGTGGTCAAGGCACCACTTTCCAGTGGGTTCAGCTTGGAATTTGCAAATTAAAACACAAATTCAGAAGAGTTTTTTTCTACCATTGAATTTTTAATAATTTGTGTTTTTTTTTTCTCCCCCCCAAATAAAAGAGTAATATTAAAATTTGCTTTCTTACCAAAATCAAAAGCAAATTGAGCTTCATGATAATCCTCCCCATGTCCAAGGTGAATGTCCGTGAGTCGAGAGGGCGAGAGGGTGTAATGTAACTTGGTTTGCAACCTCACACCCCATACAACATTCCTTCCATGTGTGTGCAAGACTTCAGCTTACACTACACACAAGAACACGTATGCTAATTACCTGTGCCGGAGGACATCAAACTTCAACGTTATGACATTTTTTTTATTTTATTTTTTTAGGTTTCTGAGATGTATTATCTTGGGAAAGCTTGTCCTCTCTTCCAAAAAAAATAGATTCAAAAGCAGTGAGAAATTTTAACTTCTCTCTATATGCATTTATTTAATTTTATTGTTTTATTGTTTTATTTTTTTATTTTATTTATTTATTTTAATTTAGGAATTTTTTTTTACTTAATTTATTTTTGGTTCTATCCAAAACACAATATGTTTTTTTTTAATTTTATTTTATTTTTTATTCTTTTGTTTGGCTAAAATAATTTTAAGTTTCTTAAACAGGGATTGAAAATATAATTTAAAACATTCTAAGGATTTCACCCCCCTGCTTATTTCACGGGTTCACTAAAAAAGTACCACAACTTCCAAAAATGTTTCACGTTTCATTAAAATTATGGCCACAAAAAAATTCAGACTTTTTTTATAATGGGAATTTTTTATTTAACAAAACCCGCTGAAATATTTTAGTATATCGGCTAAAAAATGATATCGGCGTGAAAGTTTTGCTTTGCACGTAAAGTATAAATTTAAGAGGATAACAAAAAAATCTCTATTGTGAAATATGTCATTATTTTCTCCCATTAGTACCTGTTCACATGTAAAAAAAATATATATATATAATACTTTTAATATATGTGTAATTTATTTTTATTTTTGGATAAAATAAATGAATGGATTTTTTTTTCTTGTGTCCTAAAAATTCCCAAAAATTTTGAATAAATAATTTAACTTTAGCATTTTTCTCGTGGCTGAGATCCGGTAAAAGAAAGTCAGGGATGTGCTGGAATTCTGTCTCTTAAAGGGACCACAACGTCTGTCCCGCGTGACCCGGCTGGAAAGCGGCCGTGTTGAAGTTACTACTCCTGCGCAGAAGAAGCTGCAGCCGCCGCGTGAAGCCAGTTAGATCTGATGAAATAATCCGTGAAAGCCTGCGGGTTACGATTTAATGAACGTGCTGCGGTAACACAGAAGTCCGCTGAAGAATTCAATGGACCTTGTCTGGTTTTCGAGGGGCAGGGGCCATTCGGGTCTCTTGCGATAGCGGATAATGTTATCAGTCTATTTTTCCTCCCCGGGCAGAGTTAAGTTTGATGGAGGGAGCTCATTTAAACAGGTCCCTTTAACCTGACCTCACGAAGCAAGATAAGCCGGTCTTATTGGCTGCAAGGCCGCCATTAGCCATGTCTACCGCGTAGAACTGGGGTCTGGGGGGCCTGTGAATAGGAGTAATATATAGGGGGGGCTCTGCTCATGCCTAGTGGGTTACGGTTTAACCCATTAAGCAGCTGACGGAGGATTCAATCTGCGGATACGTAACACGGGAAGCATTTTATTAGAAAGACATAAATTATTCCTCCCCGTCCCCCCGTTTGTATAGGAAGCCCTTTCAGCTGTAAATCTTTAACAGGCAAGGGTTTAGATTCGTCTAATAAATCTCCCCCGGTTTCATTAGCGTTTCGCCCTGATTTGTGGCGTAATATATTACCCCACAGAAACCAGTAACGGGTGATTTACCAAACTGGGGGGGGGGTTAATGCCTCTCGAGGGGCAAATTGAGCTGAAATCTATGTCCTGATCAACTTCCATGCAGTCGCCGTAGAGTTTTATGCGGGCCCCGTAAGGGAATCCAAACTTCCTAAATGAGCTGCCCCTGGGGCTCTTTAAATATTAACCCTTTAATTAATAGCCCATCATGAAGATTCTAAGTAGTGACTAGGTGAATGTGTTACCCCCACATGGTTCTAACACTGGTCGTCATGGAAACCTTGTCTTGTCATTGAAGATGCATAACGTACTGGGAGCAAAAGCAACAACTGGGAGTCTTATATATGATCACAGCAAGGGCGGGGGGGAGGACGGAGGCAGCTCGAGACCCTAAGAATCTGCCCCTGCACCCTGAGATTGGGGCAAAAATCCTGAGGCAAGCTCTAAGAGTTCCCAGGTATGCCTATGACCCCTGAAAATATACGGGCCCTGCCCTCAGCTGGTGTTAGCGGTATGAGGCATACTGGGTGTAGCCGTGGCCCCTAGATGCGAATGCCTTGGTGTGTAACCCATCCCCGGCTAATAAATCATCAGAGAACCACCGTCATTCCTCGTGTGCAATAATGTCGGACTGTACAGGAGGAATGTGGCCCTCCGAGTCTGTCTTGTTTCTCCTGAGGGCCAGACCCTGTTCCTCGATTCACGGCCCATGAACCCCAACACGTTTTGCCGAAACTTGTTTACCTTCCAACTTAAACGGGTCCACGACCACTAAAGGATATCGTTAAAATGATACATTACAAAAGGCCGGCTGAACCAATCATCCACAATCAGTAACGTAAAGATGGGGAGATATGGGGAGGAATAATCATGCAGATTCTGAGAACAGGAAGGTAAGATGGGATACATATATGGCGGGTTTAATATTGTTTATGTGGAAGGTTCTCAAATCAAGATAAACTATAGTTACTTTTTTAATCAATCAATTTATCTGTCATCTGTCGTTCAATCCATGTAATAAAAACATAGAAACTTCTGGCAAATCGGCCCCATCCAGCCCCCGTCTAGTCGCCCCTTTTCTCCTGCTGTAAAAACTCAAACCTTAATCAGTCATTGGCAGGGGCCGGGGGGCAGGGGGCAATTGCAAAAATTTTAACGTTTTTTTGTTTTGTTCTGGTTTTTTTTTGGTTTTGGCCAAGTGAATGCTGAATTTTCAGTTTTGGTCCAGAATCTTTATTTCGGGGCATCCCTACTATATACTAAGCCAGCCACTGAAGTGGTAGGCCTACACCACATCAATGTTTGGCTTAGGATATAGTGATAGGGGTTGTAGTGCAGTACTGTCAGTGTCTGGCTCAATGTATAAGCACACATTGACGGTGGTACAGCATAATCCCTAAGTATACAATGTTAACAGTAATGCTGTACCACCGTCAATGTTTGCCTCAGTATATAATGATAACAGTTATGCTGTACCACCGTCAATGTTTGCCTCAGTATATAATGATAACAGTTATGCTGTACCACCGTCAATGTGTGCCTCAGTATATAATGATAACAGTTATGCTGTACCCCTACCAATGTGTGCCTCAGTATATAATGATAACAGTTATGCTGTACCCCTACCAATGTGTGCCTCAGTATATAATGATAACAGTTATGCTGTACCCCTGTCAATGTTTGCCTAACCATAGAAACTATGCAGTTTTAAAGTTGGGGGGGTTGCCACATACAGGATCTGCCACAGGTGCCAAATACTCTAGGTGCGTCGTGCGGCAGTCAGGCCCAATGGCCGTGCCTCAGCTCTTCATCCCACGTCTTAAAACGGGTGGGATGAAGAGCTGAGGCACGGCCATTGGGCGGCGTGGTGCGTGCACTCCGGCTGCTTTAATTTCACTAGGCGCTGGTGGAGTAACTGCCGCACGACGGCTGCTTTCAATGTCGCTCGCAGCCGCTTTGGTGGCGCAATGGGCCACGTGACTAGACTTGCCCCCCAGGCCTTAGGCTGCCAGCCCTTCTCTGGTAATTGGTCTCGTCTTAGATTCAGGAGCTGTATGTCTATCCCATGCATGTTTAATACCCTCACTGTATTACCCTCTACCACTGCTGCTGGGAGGCTGCCCCCCTTATCTACCACCCTCTCAGTAAAGTAAAACTTCCTTCCATTCCATCTAAGGCCCTGACCCTCTAGTTGTAGATTATGGCCTTTTGTTCTAACGTTTCTCCTTTTGTGAAATAACATATTTTCCCCTTTTAGTAGAATTTAAGCAATATTCAGCACGGGAGAAAATGTTTGGTTTTTTTAAAAAAAAAAAGCAAAAACGGCTATAAGTTGGGAAATAAATAAAATCATAGAAATCCTGCACGTTCATGAATAAAACTGTCAGCCCTTAATACTCGCACACTCTACGGTGTTAGCGCACGAATTGCATTTCAGACACCAAATAAACACTCGACGTATGAAACCAAATTGGGTGATTTATCAAAATCTCTCAGGTAGGAAACGCAAACCGTGACGAATTAATCAAAAGAGGGGAAAAAAAACCAAAAACCCGCGATCTACGGCTCTCGGTTATTTCATGAAACCGCCGCCGTTACATAACATCATATTTTAATAAACGTCGCTTAGCGTTCTTAACATTCTTTTTCTCACCTCCCGATTGATTGTCTCCTGAGACAAAGACGATCTCTTCTCCCCGGTAACCCTCAGGACAAATGTATCAAGGACATCATCCACACGATCATATCAGTGACATCATACCAGGAACTGTCCTCCGACGGCATCTCTATGCCATCTTTGTAAGAAAGTAACAAGTATCTCTTTATTCCTAAAACCCGACGGCCCTTGCCAGAGTCAACATGAGGCGAGTACAATAGACACCTGTAACCCTTGACTTAACGAGGGCCGTCAGAAATCAATGAACACACGGCGTTCACGTGAGAGAGTGGTGGGCATTCGGAGCCCACCACGGAGAACGGTGGTTCCGGACCAGGGCCGGATTGAGAAGGAAAGGCAACATGGCAATTTAAGGCCAGCAGCCGCTTAATGACGGACGTGTGGCCAATGGCTAGACATGGATGGCTGCATGCGATGTTCTTATGCTCCATGGTCAACCCTTGCGCTCCACAAAAAAGCCCTGGGTCTTCCACGCAAGAGGCAGCAAAGGCCAGTAACCCACCCCATCTGGCACCATCCCACTAGGATTGACAGATGGCAATGTGGACATGTTCCTCACCAGGTCCTCAAGCACACAAACCGGCCAGGATTTAGTAACTACCCCATTCTATTCCAATAGGGCAAATAAAACCAGGATAGTTGGTATGCCTTGAGGACTGGGTTGGAGACCAGCCTAGACGATCCATTTTTATTGGAGATGAGGCTCATGGGTTTGAGCTTTTGCTTCTGTTCCACTGATGCTCTTACCATGGTCTCCATTTAAACCAATTGAGTGGGAGGAGAAGCCTGGATTCCCCGGGTTTAATGTATTTTTGGTTAAATGGTACATATTACCCGATAACATGGAGAAAAATGTACTTTAGATACCTGGTGTCTGAACCACTGCTTAATTACCGGGATTTTGGAGGCTCAGTTGCCGGTGAGATAGAACAGCCATTTACTGTGTCACTTTGGTTTTTGTCACTTCAAACGGTTTGGGCATTTTGGGGGGAAATATTTTGGCTTTGGGGCATGTAAGGAGAATGTCACTTATTGTAAAAATGGTAAAAATGTGTGATGTTTGTTGAGATTGGCCAGGGACAAGGAGGGTGGAGAACGAATCCGGCAGAGGCGCCAGATATCTGGTCCTTCTGCCTGGAATCGCCATTTCCTGGAAGTCAACATTTTCAAAGTCAAATTTCACAAGTTCAGCCAATAAATCTCTGAGCTCTCTGAAAATCTCCGGTGGGTTGGTGAAGATCCACTCGAGTTTTAACTCTTCAGAAATAAATTCATAGCTGATTTCCAGCTTCTGTATTTCCACCACGGAACGGAGACATTATGGAAACATTCCAAAATATCAAGGGGCAGGAGCACCATGGTGGATCACGGATGGGGTTGAATTATTAACCCTTTCACCTGCCTTCCCTGTGTCTCCAAAGGGCAATAAGCCTCAGGCCCCATATTCAATTTGTAATGGCCACCAGTTCCATTCATAATGGGAATTCTTTCATGATGGGAACGTTTAGGGAACATTGAGAACATTTTCTGAAATGAATACTAATGACCTCACGTTATAGTTCCGTATTCACGCGAGTAACGATGACAGAAGCAGAGAGGTGACTCGGAGCTGGAGACTTTTGTCTCGTAACATCGAATAAATCCGGATTCCGTTAGACGAATATACTCGTTTTTTTCTTGTTGTTGGTAAATCGAGGTAAATCACTCACTAAGAGATACATTTGTATCCAGTTTTAGGAGGCAGCTAAAGATACTTTGTGTTACGTCTCAAAGTCTCGTAATACGTAACATGGATACATTTCAGTGGTTATTTCTTATAGAAAATGTAAATTCTCCTGGTTTCAGCTATAATTTGATGATTAACCCATTGTGTGCCAAAAGTCATTGTGAATTTAGATCATAGAAGCATAGCAATAATATTGTAGGATGACGGGTCAATGGATATATTTCAACATTAACAACCCCAACAAATGGTAGAACCCACAATCCCTAATGTCTGCAGGGGGTGGTAGATAAGTGGAACAGGCTCCCAGCAGAAGTGGTAGAGGCTATTACAGTGAGGGCATTTAACCATGCGTGGGATAGACATACGGCTCCTGAATCTAAGACGAGACCAACTACTGATTAAGGACCCATTAAGGTTTGAGTCTTTACAGCAGGAGAAACGGGCGACTAGACGGGGGCCAAATGGGGCCGATCTGCTGGCTTGTTCTAGGTTTCTGTGTTAGTAAGCCGGCTTTGAAAACTTTAAAGCATTAATTAGTAAGAACATTTTCAAAATGAGACCTGACCACATTGTTGTAGTTAAGGTCATCTGCACCTTGAACTGTCCAATCGCTCAGCCACCATCTCCTAGCGACTTTGACAGTAAACTCATTTGTCTGGCGCTCGGCACGCGGAATTGTTTTGAGGACATAAAAAGGGTCTGCAGCCCAACCCCGTTTCACCGGGTAAATATCTTGTTTGGCCCTCTGGCTAATGAGCGACTCGAGTAAAAGCTTAGACATGTTTCATGGCTTTTCTCACGTCGCCTTTTTCCCGGGAGGAGGGAGAAGGAGTCGCGGACACAAAACCTGGGTCAGAGGACAAAACTAAGAGAAACCCCACCAGGACCCTTCCGACGGTATTTCCAGAACTGCTTAAAAATTGGATATATGTATCTTTATTATATATATATATATATATATATATATTATTTTATTATTATTTATTGTTTTATATAGCGCCATTAAATTCCGTGGCGCTGTACAATGGGTAGACAGGACATAACAAGTAGTATGTAACATAAATTGACTAACAGAGACAACAGGTGAGGAGGGCCCTGCTCAAACGAGCTTACAGTCTAAATATATATATTTTTTTGTAGATCCATATAATTTAGGGGGCTCTTATTTTGCTAATTATTATCATTATTATTCGTTAATGTATCATTTAATGTTCCTGAATTGTTTCTCTCTACTTTTGATGTGCAATGTCTTAAGTGATCATAATGAAAAATGTAAAGTAGAAAAAAATTGTTTTTTTTAAAAAAAAAAAAAAACTTTTTAAAATAGTTTTAGTAGTTTTAAGCTATTTTGATGATCTATTCGCATTTTATAACCTGTCCATTTAACATCATATTTCCGTCGTCGATCTTATGTTTGCTGGGTATGAGGGTATCGCAGGGTTCTACAGCCCTAAAAGCCCCGATAATGTGTATAGAAACAGCAGGAAACGGCTTTATAAAGTAAACAGGGTAAATAAACCCCATTATTCTTCTTCTTTATTCTTCAGTTACACAAATACCCAGTGATAGGGCACTAAGTCACATGAAGTCCTGGTAAATGGGGGTTTGTGTTGGATGTTCGTGGAGCTCTGAGGATATGGATGCAGGGGTTTGCATGAAATGTATAGAGCATTACGAATTTGCCTTCTAATTTCCTTTAGAGCGTCCCCGGAGTGTGAGTGCTCCAGGGGTCGGACCGCCGTACGGGGAGCTATCTGTCTGTACATGTTCTTGAAGCTCATGCAGATACCTCCAGCTGCTTTGTGCTGTAAACTTGTCATCAATATTAACTGAGAGTTCTGGAGAATCTTGAATGTTCCTTCTAGATTAGAGCTTTCTGAGTGCAAGAAGCCGTTTGTTCCTTAACCCCTTAAGGACAATAGGGGTTATATCCTGTAGTATATTGTGGGACAATGGCTATTTTAACATTTTTCGGTGTTCCTGTTTAGCTGTGATTTTCTTCTTTCTCATTTCGTGCTCCCACACATATTATATATTGTTTTTTTCAGGACAAACAGGGCTTTCTTTAGATACCATTAATTTTATCATATCATCTAATTTACTATTAAAAAAATGATAAAATATGGGGATTTTTTGTTAAACAAAAAAACTTTTACTCATCTGCAAAAACGAATGAAAAAACCTGCTAAATAGATTCTACTATTTGTCCTGAGTTTAGAAATACCCAATGTTTTTATGTTTTTTTGCTTTTTTCTGCACGTTATGGGGCAATAAGTACGGGTAGCGTTTTGCTATTTTAAAACCTTTTTTTCCAAACGTATATGAATGGCTTTAAGAGTCAACTCAAGGTGGCTTTATCAGAAGCACCTGTCTGCCAAGCTGCTCCTTAATGAACAGACGTCTTATTGTAATAAAACTAGTTCTATCTGGAAGACGAGATTTCTTCATGACTCCGTGTGAAGAGGGGGTAGTATATAAGTGGAGCAGTCTCCAAGTAGAAGTGGTAGAGGGTAATACAGTGAGGGGGTTTAAACACGCATGGGATAGACATACGGCTCCTGAATCTAAGACGAGACCAACGACTGATTAAGGTTTGAGTCTTTACAGCAGGAGAAACAGGCAGAATAGACGGGGGGCCGAATGGGGACGATCTGCTGGCAGGTTCTGTAATTCTAGAATGGTGGATGAAAAGGTCCCAGTTCCCAGAGAGGGAAACTAGACACAGAAGGACCCAGTGGGGTACAAATTCGACTCAATCTCTAGGTGGCTGGTGACCTCATGGGTTCATACTGGTCACAACATAAAAAGCCCAGTTTAGGTTTAGGCCAATCGTAGCCGGCCTGGATGGGGATTTCAAGTCTCTCTTGGCTACAAGCAGCCCAGGTTTTTATATCATGCCGTGTATTCATATCAACAAACTGGACCCAGGTGACTAAAGGGCTCCACGAAGGACCCATCTACTTATTACATATATTTTTTATTAATTTATTATAAATATATATTTTATCATTATTATTATTATTTTTTTTATATATATTTTTTACTAATGTCACAAATTGATGAGTTAAATTGTATTTGTGTTTTTACGGTCAGTAAATTTGCCAAATTTGGGGAACTTGTACAAACTCTCAGATACAGCCCACACATTCTTCGTGTTAATTCATGCATTGATATGTAAATGCGCAAACATGTTATTAAAGCATCAGACGCAGGGGTTTAGTCAACTGGAGCTAAAGCTGATTTTAGTTTAAAAAAAAAAATAAAAAATTGTAGAGTAACTTTTTTAATGGAAACTGGAATATTTTAATGGAGCTTTAGCTCCCTCTAGTGGAAGAATTCCTCATTACACAGACTCCACTAAACAGGGAAACATTTTGGAGATATTTTGCCCCCAAAACTTTTGATCTCAAACAATTAGTAGCATCAGGTACTGCTCTTTACTGTGATTCTACAATACATTTATAATTTAAGGACTGATAAAAATGCTATTTCTGCTTTTTTTCTGGTTCATTTTGAAAGCTTTAAGCACAAAAAATATATTTATCAAAGATTTATTAACACCAATGAAAAACTGAACATAATTGTGTAGGGAAAAAAATCTAAATATGTTTTTTTTGTTTCTTTATGCTTTTTTTTCTATTATTTAAAGTTGTTAATAAAAATACACCTCCAATTGTGGATAAATATCTTCCGAAATCAATGAGGAAACATCGATAAGTTTGTATGAAATTTTTATTTTACTGGTACAAAGGGAAGAAAATACATTTTAATGGGTTAAATTGTATGTACATTACGAGAAGCCTTTAGTATTTTTTTTAGTATTTTTCCAGTGTTTCAGAGTTATACAGAAAAAGGGTATGAAGAGAAACCTGATTTAAACAATAAAAATACCCCCAGGTAACGCTCGCCAAGTCTGAGTTGTTACTCAAGGTGGAGAAATATCAGTAGTTAATGCTATATCAGTAGTGAGTTAATAGCCTCGCGTGTCACTGCGATGATGTCATGCTCTGGAATCATTGATCCACATGGTGTATGAAACATGTTTTCTTTCGCTTGCCGATGTAACTCAAGGTGGAGAAATATCAGTAGTTAATGTCATATTAGTAGCGAGGTAATAGCCTTGTGTGTCACTGCGATGATGTCATACCCTGGAATCATTGATCTACATGGTGTATGAAATCCTTTCGCCATGGCTCCATTAAGCTGGGGGGCTTTTCTACGACCTCCATCCCATTTAATTTATTTTATTGTCCCGTTGAGGTTTTCCAGAAGCTGAGGACACACGTTGGACAGCCATTCCAATAGGTTTCCCAATTCAGCCCCATTGCGTTCCTCGTCCAGTAGTCCTTCTCATTCGCCGCTCCGATAACCCCCCCACCCCCGAATACTGGAGATCTTCCTCCGGAACGTCCATTAAAATCCACAGGTTTGTGAATCGCATTCCACGTTATATATACAGCACTGTATACAGTACCGAACCCTATAAGACCCAACGCAAGCATCGTAGCCAAACACCTACCTCTTATCCTTTACTATAGACGAATAAAACACGAGAGCCATCGCTGGGTCTTTATACTTCCGATTCTACCCTTTTACCCCAAGACGTTCAGTGCAACATTAAAGAAAGCCCCCTCCCTGATGCCCCGTGACAATAGCGATTATTAAAACGTCAACAGGTCCTCATTTCGTTTGGCAAATGTCCCCAAGCGTTAAGAATTTGGGACCCAAATCATTTAGGAAGGAGAGGTCGGCGTCGTTGTCTGCGATGGAGAACGAGCTCCCCGAATCCATTCTCTCCAGCTCTCCTTCGTAGGCGTACGTCCGAGGATTGTATTCGGTGATTTCGTCTTCGTCAAGGAATGCTTGTAGTTTCTAAAAGACAGAAAGACGGATAAGGATTAGGCCGTTCGAGGAGGAAGCGGCTGGTCGAGAAACCGCCTGCTCTGATTGGCCAACTCTGCTTGCACGCAAGACGCGCTCGATTGCAACAAAGTATCTTAAATGTGCTTATATTTATATATAGATAACAGATGTTCCATAAAACATAGAATGAAAAATGTTATTTAGGGTAAATTTTACACGTTTCTACACTTCTGGGGTATTTCCAAATACCCAGCAAACTGGATTGTACACTTATCCGGGGGAGGGGTATTAAAACCAAGGGAGCAGTAAGTGTAAGTGTGATTTATAGACTGAAAAAAGTACCGTCGGGTTCATCATACATATTTTCACCCCTAACTTCTTGCGTTTCTGGGGTATTTCCAAACTGAGTTACCCGGGGGAGGGGGCAATAAAATAAAGAGAAGAATTTTAAAAAAATGGGTAACAAAATATAAAAAAGGGATAATTAAGCTGAAACAGGGAATAGTTGAATAATGCCCGGAAATTTTTGTCTCGGAAAGTTATTTAAGACACGGAATAATCGAGTTTAAAAAAAGATAACTGCATGACCCAGTTTATAAAACGCTGACATTGCACTTTCCTATATCTATAAAGTCCTGACTTTGCACCTGGAAACCATCGCAGAGACCGGGCTGCCTGTAAAACCGCACGATATATATATATATATAGGAGACGTGTCTTAACTTATTGCAAAGTGCCCGGGGCAGGAGCAGACGCGGGTGTCTCCAAATGAAAAGCAGCTTCAGGAAGTATTATGTTCTGCGGGGTGATCCGTTTATCAGGGTGTGACATTCCGCGGGTTTGGACATAATCCAAAATAATTGAAAGCCAACTACTTGATGAATATGAAGCCTTTTTTTGGAATGTTCCTGAAATCGGTTTAATTTGAGGGTTTTTTGGGACATTTTAGCAGCTTCATAAAACCTGAAGTTCGAGGTTAGTTAACGTTCCCGATGTATGAATCAATCCGATGAAGACGTCTTGCGCAGGTCGTACCCAAAAAGCATTTTGTTGCAAAATAAGTCCTGACCGGCAGAGACGTATCTTGGCTGGGCGCTCCCAGCCGCTAACTTCGACAGCCGCTATCTACGGTGTCGAGCTCCGAGGTATGATGTCATAGCCCGGCACGCGGCGTGTGCAGAACGGAGTAAGGTCCGTACAGAGGCTCCAGTGCTCCATAGTGTTTATGGGGCAGTTATAAGGGAGAGCTGTGATCTCCCAAGCCGGCCAAAAGAGAGATGGAGCGCCGGGGAGCCTGACCACCCAATAGGGCAATCTGCCCCCCGTTATACAAGGATCTCAATGGCGCAGGGAGCTCCCCGATTAATTGCTTAGCATGCTTTGTGAGTAACGGAACCATTGGCGTAGGTTCGGGTTTTGGATATTTGGGGGTCTCTTGCCAAGCAGCGGCCTTCTGTCTGTACTTTAGGACACCCCGTACCCTGTGGAATCAGAAGGCCCTTGTGATGAGGTCATTCTCTTTCACGTCTCGACACTTACATAATTCACCATTTCTCCGACCCTCTCTACAAAAATGTCGAGTCCTTTATTATTTAACGTTCCGTCCCTCAGGATTTTGCTGTTCTGTGAAATGAAATGGAAACAGCGTTAGGACATCTGTAACGAAGCAACTTATTTCTGCCTTAACCACAAAAATCTATATAATCATCAAAAGTTTTTTGGGGGGAAATCTTGTGCAACAATTTATCTAAAAACATCTATCGCTTTCCCCAAAATTTTACATGTCACAGTTTTATACACTAAAGAGTGCTTACATGTTAAATAAGCCATCTTAACTGCATGATTATTCCTCCCCATGAGGTATATTTTCCCTGTTGGTTCTGGTAGCCTCTATATCTAACGAAGGTTTCGTTGGTGGCCAAAAGTGGATCCTCTACCATTAAAGCAAGTCATGGTCTAGTGATATTAATTGGCCTCATGCATTTAGGTAGGCAGGGTTAGGGTAGATCCAGGCTACCATGTACAGGTGGGGTGGACATAACTGCCCCCCAGGGCCCCGGCTTCAGTATGACCACCATTGGATCTGACCCCACCAACGTCCACCTTGCTGGACCCGTTAATGAATGCGGTGGGTACTCACCGGGGTATAGCTGCTGTTCTCTGCGTGCAACCGGAAGCCGGAACCCTGTGCAAGAAAAATATAAAGATTCTATGAGTTTATACCGTGAGCTTGCGCAGGACACCAAAAATCAACGTTTTCTGATCAAACGGGAACTTTTGTGACCTCTGCGGATCGTAGAAAGACCGTCGCTGGGTGTGAGACAAAGCAGAAAACACTCACCTGATTCCATGCTTCCTTTTGTGTTCCCTGAAGCTAAGGACAAAAAATAGGTAGTGTTACGGGTTAATCGTCACCCAGATAAAACGAACAATAAAGAAAGACCGTGAAAACCCTTTATAATCATCCCACCGACACAGAGTGGGAACGTCATGTAAATTCTCCACTCATGGAGCCATGTCATTCACAGAACGTGAAGACACTATAAGCCCCACCAGGGACACAGAATACGGCCCCTTTCTATAACCCATCACCCACAGAATAAGCCGTTGCGGAATTATAATACATTTATTTGGGTGCGAAAATTTACATGAATCCTACATGGAATCCCATAAGAAAACGTCCTTACCTGGGCAACATTTTGGTTTTGTGAGTTTTGTTTTGAAACAGATGCATAAACCCCCACTCCATTCTGTAAAGAAAAAAACCAAAAAGATTCCCTTTAGTTTACAAGAAGATATGGCGCGATAAGCTGGGATTTGCACGCATATACAAGAGGGTGGTGGATAAGTGGAACAGCCTCCCAGTAGAAGTGGTAGAGGGTAATACAGTGAGGGTATTAAACATGCATGGGATAGACAAACGGCTCCTGAATCTAAGACGAGACCAACGACTGATTAAGGTTTGAGTCTATACAGCAGAAGGAACAGGTAGCCGAATGGGGCCTATCTCCTGGCAGATCCTAGTTTTGAGTAAGATGATAGTGTGTGTGAAAGCAACACATAAAGAACACAACGGATGTTACCTTAGTCATGCCGATGTTCCCATTTCCATTCCCAATAAGTACCGTCGGGCTTGTCTGGCAACAAAAAGAAGACACAAAGCTTGTGAGTTTGCCATCGATGGGAAGGAAAGAAGGTCCTACAGACCTTTATCATCGAGAAGAAGACAGCGTAAAGCCGGCCGATACGTGGTGTCCAGCGTGTTCTATCCTCAGTCAGCCATACGACCAATTCCATGATGTAACAAGTTCAACGTTGGATTATCTTAAATACCGACCAACGTTTATGGCGGAGACTCAACACATGGAGAGTTTGCTTACGCTTTTCGTTTGTGGACAACTCTTTAAGAGTCCTTGGGCCACGGGATACGCTTCAGAAAGTTATTTGTCTGATACATTATCTCGTAGGCACCGTTCACAAACAAATAGGATCTATGATGTCATACCTGAGACAGCACACTTCCTCCCTCTTCATTATAGTTGATCAGGGTTTGGTTTCCTTCATCGTTGGGCAAAAAGGTTTTGGTCTTCTTGATTCCGGAGCCACAGAAGCAGCACATCAGAAGACACAGGGCCACTGCAGAAAACAAGCGGGCAAAGGTCAGGCTCCTTTATCTGATTTACGGGTCCCGGAGTAGAAATTTAGGGAATTGTACGTACGCAGGAACAAAAGCAAAACGCCAACTATTACTCCGATGGCTCCTCCGCCCAAGCTATGAGCTGCTGGCTGTATCTTCTCGCAGGTCAGGCCGTCCGGACAGCCGCAGACTCGAATATTCAGCACCTGCTTGCTGGAACTGCCCTGCCTGTCGAAGAACGACAACGGAACCGTGTAGTTCCCGGGTGGAAGATCATCAACCATTAAGAGTTCGACGGAATCACCTGGGATGAAGAGGAAACACATAATACAATGTCCTACGGTGACGATATGATCCGTGACCAAGAAGGTTCCAGAACCATCTACTCATCCATGTTAACAGACGCAGATTATATCCTCATGTGTATTAAAAACTACAAAGATAGTGAAGAATGGGATAGTTTCCTGTTATCGATCGTTAGTTGTTGTGTACATCAGTTGTTAGGCCTAGGGCGTCTTCCGCCATATTGGTTTTTTTTTTTACATTCCTTTAATTATGTTATTTAAGGTCCTCCAAAGAGTCAAGGAGTGCGCTTCCCTCGCCTTCTTTTAATCATATTAATCCAGACCAATTCTGGGTTAAAACTTTAACTGTGGAGCTGTAACCATGGAAACCAACTACATTTCTCCCTTTATAAATATGGCTGCATTACGTGTGGCCCTAAGATCGAGGCATTTTACGGATACTGACCGAGACTCCGTCCGATTTTCCAGACGTCCTGCACAGCTCTAGAATTGTCCCCCAGTTCAAACTTGAATGGTCCGGAGAACGGATCCAGGTCCTTGTCGACGGCCTGCACGGTAAACGCCTGTTTGTTGAGCGCCTGGCACCTTTCCACGTACGGCAAGACCAGCTCTGGGGTGTTGTCATTGAGGTCGGACAGGTAGAGGAGTACGGTAGTGCTCCCTGTCTGCGGGGGGTCACCTGTCCAGAAGAGAAAGGAGGACAGTGAGATATTTATGGCAAAATTTTATGAAAATTAAGTATTTTATAATTTTTTTCACTCTCGTCGTCGTGCCATAAAGCAGCTGGAACGTTACTATTAATATTTTATATGAAATAATACATTTCCCCTTAGTGCACATACACGCTCTTGTTGAGGGACGATTTTGGAATCGGAACGTGGCTGAGGTCCACTAAGAATCTGTTCTTACCGTCGTCTATAGCATTGACAATGATAGTGTAGACGCTGTCCTTGACTTCCGGCGATTCGCGGTCTAGTTCTTTCAACGTTCTGATTTCTCCAGTATTTTTGTCCACAGTGGCCCAACCTGCAGGGTCATGCGCGATCTCATACCTGTAAAGTAAATAGGAGGGAAGGGATCACAAGGAGATTTCTGCAGGCGTGCAAGAATATAAAGTTATTAGAAAGAAGGGGTCTGGGGCCGCAGGTATTAGAAGCTGGATTACAAGTGGCCAAGTGTCAGATTTAGGCATGATAAGGCAGGTGCCCGGCAACCAGGCGCATGATAACCAAGGTGCCCAGTGGGGTCACATAACACGTATTACGTGACTCAGCAGCAGCGGCAGTCCACACGGTCTATGAGCTTCATTGAACACAGGGATTCTCACAATGTAAGTGGAAGGGGGAAGAGCTGTGTGAGTGATTGTGTTAGAGTGATTGTGTTAGTGTATGGTGTTAGAATGTGTGCTAGTGTAAAGTGTAAGTATGTGTGTGTATGACAGTATGGTGTTAGTGTGAGTGTTACGGAATGGTGTTAGTGTCAATGTGTGTTTGTATATGGCGTTAGAGTGTGTGATCATTTTATGTTAACATGTGTGTTACTGCATGGTGTTAGCATGTGTGTTAGTGTACAGTGCAAGAATGAGTGTGCTTGTTAGTACTTGGTGTTAGCATGGATGTCAGCGTATGGTGGTAGTGCAAATGTGTGTCAGCGTATTGTGTTAGAAGAGCAGGGTTGAGCCTAGGGGCTTTTGGCACCTAGGAGAGTGTATGTGAGAGGGAGAGTAGGAGAAATAGTGCGTGTAAGTTTATGGTGTAAGGGTGAGTGGGTGTTAGAGCGAGTTTGCGTGTTACTGTGTGTGTAAGTTATGGGGAGTGCTAACCCTAGGCTCACTGGATTTAGATAAGTCTTTAAATTACTTGAATCTATGAGACCCCTGACCTCACCTGATCCTGTTGGGAATCCTGTCTGGATCTGTAGCGTTAATCCTCAGCAGGAGGGACCCTGACTTCAGACCTTCCTTTTCTCTGATTATTTGAGTTGCAGGATGAAAAATCGGAGCATCGTTTATGTCCATAACGGTTATAGTGACAGTCACGTTGTTCAGTTGGGGTGTGTTGTCCACCTGAACTTTGGAATTTTGGCAGATGTATAATGGCTCTTCATTTTGTACAGATATTTTAAGGACCTTCAAAGGGGTTCCCTCAAAGTCCAAAGGCTGCAATGGAACAGGATCATTCTCAATACTATATATATACATGTGGTAGCAGGGAGCAGTTTAGAACAGCAGAGGGCAGCAGAGAACAACAGCAGGAAGCGGCTGAAATCAGCAGAGGGAAGCAGAGAGCAGCATCCAATCGCATGGAGCAGCTGAGAACAGCAGAGGGCAGCAGAGAGCAGCATCCAATCGCATGGCAGAGGGAAGCAGAGAGCAGCATCCAATTGCACGGAGCAGGTGAGAACAGCAGAGGGCAGCAGAGTCCAACAGCAGGGGGGGTTGACATAATTGCTAAAATTTCCTTGCTAGAATTTGTCACTGCATTAATGTATGAAGATATTCAACACCAAGTGTAATAAACCCTCTTCAATCAACAGTTTATTTAAACCTAGTGTTCTCTGCTCATTAAACTCACCCATAAGCTCGGGTCCCCTGTGCCCCCAGCACTGGCTATCCTTCTATGTGACCATAGACCTGGGCTTTGTAGACGCAGCTACCACCCGTGTCCAAGATCTGTCTGCACTTTAGCTATTTCATCTCTCGGTTTACCTTCACAATGCCCAGAATGCCCTCGTTTGTCTTCGGATCCGTCGTGAGGTTGTAATTTCCTTTCTCATTTCCGGACAGGATTTTGAACTTGGCTCTCCACGCCGGTGTCTGCGGTAAATCTTTATCCTCCACTTTGATTCTTAGTAAATCGTTCTTCACTTCCCCCTCTCGCACGGTCAGATTGTACTGGAATGAGAGATCCGTAACATCAGGAGACCCAACGCGTTTTACACCCAGAAAGCTGCAATAACAGAAGACTCGCTGCTGTGTCAAATACTGACACCGCTTTGTAAAGCCAGCTCTGAAGTTGACTATTTACTTCCCGGTGCAAATTGTTTCACTCCGGGAGGTCGATACAAAGTTACACCGTACTGTATCCAGGAAACCCGCCGATTACCGCGTATTCCGCCTCTATTCCGGTTAAATTCTTACATTCAGTGTGGGGAACGTGGGCTTCTGGTTATTTCCGTCTTCGATTCGAAGAATAGCGGTGGCCGTGGAGGAGAGAGGCTCGAGTCCATTGTCACGCGCACTCACCAACAGCTTAATCGTATTGGATTGCTATAAGAAATATGATGACAAATTATTAAAAAGGGAAAAAAATCATTAAAAAAATGTTACTTTATTAACAAAATCCAACAACAGTACAGCAATGTTTAACACCTGGCCAGAAATCATTCTTTAATCCCGTCAGTTTTCCAATGTCCCAGGGAATGCTTAATTGTCACATGACGCAAAAGGAGACACTGATTATTTTTTCCAGAACCAGATTGGAGAAGTAAATTCAGCCACAGTGTTTTTAGGTCAGCGGCCCATAAAGTGGGAGACGCTGTCGGGCACCAGTCTGCCGGGCATTTGCCCAATTTGTCCTTTGGCCAAACCAGTCATGGTTCATAAAAACTCATTGCAAGCGGAAAAGCCACTTTAGATCCGCTAGATTAGGTTAAATCATATATGTAAAGTTTGATCTATAAATCTCATATGCGTCACATTGTAACGTGCATTTGCATCATTCTCACTCATGACATCACAGCCCCCATACCTCATAGTTCAAGCACCCTTGGCCGCGGATCAATCCGGATTTAGGATCGATAATGAATTTCACATTGGGAAGGGCGGGTATCTGTGAGACGATGCTGTAGGTGATGTCTGAATTCGCCGTGTCCTGCTTGTCACCGTCATACGCCAAAACTTGTAAAACTGGGTTTTCTGGTGAAAAAAAGGGGGGGTGGAGACGGAGTACAATGCTGTCGTTATTCAGAAGTTCCTTATTTACACATATACATATAGACGGCGGGTTCCAAAACCAAAAGGGCAGATGGATACTGAAAAGGTCTTCATGGACCGGGGTCGGGAGAACATTCAGTCCTTACGCTCATTTAAAATAGATACGCATTACAACGCACCTTATAGACAATCCCTAGGATTTCAGACCCCGGAAAAATGCAATATTTTAATCCGAAATATTAATATAATATTAATAAAATAAAAATAATAAATAAATAATAAAAATAAAATATTAATAGTAATAGTTATACTAATAATAATAAAAAAAGTAATATAGTAATATTAATAGTAATAGTTACTACTAATAATAATAATAAAAGTAATAGTTATACTACTATTACTAATAATAATAGTTATGCTACTGCTTTTACTAATTATTCAAAAAATAATAATACTAGTAATAATAAAATTAACGCTACTACTACTACTACAAATAGTAGTAATAATAGTGATGCTACTACTACTACTACCACTTCTACTACTACTACTACTACTACTAATAATAATAATTATAATATCGCAGGCATTGCCGAATAATGGATGCCTGAATAATGTGGATGCACGATCTTCACACTTTGTGACACATACACACAGATACGGTGTGCTACACAAACCACGGTCCCCGTTCCCCGATTACCGCACTCACCAAGATTAGCCGTTTCCTTCAAGGAGACTTCATACACCGATTTGGAGAATTCGGGAGCGTTGTCATTTTTATCTTTCACTTCAACATTAAAAATGAGAGATTTGTCTACAATTTTTCCGGACAATCTGTCGGCAGCATCAAAACAAATCTGAAATCACAAGAGCAGCTCATATTAGGCCTTCTGGAAATTTCTAAGGATCAAGGGGATAATATAAATCCCTTTTATTTATTTTTTTATTTTTAGGTCTTACTGGTATATATAACATCTGTAACTTTGGAGAAAGAGGGTAATCAGAGTTGTATGAAGACACAAAAAAAGAAAGTCATTTGACATCAAAGCTGTATTCTGATTGGCTGCCTAACTAATTAGAATCCAGCTATGGCTAAATGTGTGGTCATATTTTGTACGTACATTTCATAATTTCTCTTTTTATAAGCGGAATTAATAGTACTACTACTACTAATAATAATAATAATAATAATAATAATAATAATAATATGTTTCCATTATCCATAGTGAGTATCCAAAATCTACATTTTGTGGTATGCCAGTATGTTAGTTTGTGTGTGTTAGTATGTGTAAGTGTGTTACTGTATGTGTGTGTAAGTATGTTAGTTCATGTGTGTGTTAGTGCGTGTAAGAATGTGTAAATGTGTGAGTATGTATAAGTGTGTGAGTATGTAGAAGTGTGTGATTATGTATGTGTGTGAGTATGTTAGTGTGTGTGTGTAAGTTCATGTGTGTGTTAGTATGTGTAAGGGTGTTAGTATGTGTAAGTGTCTGTATGTATGTTAGTTCATGTGTGTGTCAGTACATGTTAGTATGTGTAAGCGTGTTAGTATGTGTAAATGTGTGAGACTGTGTGTTTTTTTTTCAATGTCTGCTGGATCCAGTGTGAATGAAAGAGATTCTTCCGCTTGAGAGGTACCATGGTTGCTTCCATTAAAAAAAAAATCACCTGAGCCCTGGATTCCTGTGAACTAATATTTCTCACACCATCCATCACATGCTACGTAGAGCCCGTGTGAATGTGTCACGCAATCTCCAGACCGTGGGACATCGGACACGTTCCCAGGTGACTGGGATAAACACAGTAATTGTGGAACGTTTTGGCTCTTCTCCTACCCGTTGTCCCCTTAGGGAATGGTAAGAAATATACGTATGTTTACCTCAAAGTAAGGTGTCTTCTCTCTGTCAATGGGCCGGTGAACGAAGACTTGACCTGTCTGATCATTGATGGTGAAGAGACCGACCTCCGGCGGGAGGTCCACCCCAGGGCCGCTGATAAGGTACTTGATAGAGTAGTTGGCGGCTCGATCGTTGAAAAGCTGAGGATGGTTCAGAGACCGGATTTATTAAGCTAGATCCAACCAATTTTACCCAAAACTTCTTTTTTATAGCCGTTTGTAAATAATATGTATCGCCTCCTGTATCAGAAAATGCAGGATGGTCAAAGACCAGAGAGTCCACAAATTCACTTACATTTTACATTTGTGATCAATAATCTCTCTCTTATACATTAAATGTGAATACAAAGTTGTATACAGTGATACTCCCTAGCGCTGTATACAGTAATACCTCCCAGCACTGTATACAGTAATAACCCCCAGCACTGTACACAGTAATACCTCCCAGCACTGTATACAGTAATAACTCCCCAGCACTGTATACAGTAATACCTCCCAGCGCTGTATACAGTAATAACCCCCAGCACTGTACACAGTAATAACCCCCCAGAGCTGTATAGAGTAATATAACTCCCAGCACTGTATACAGTAATAACCCCCAGCGCTGTATACAGTAATACCTCCCAGCGCTGTATACAGTAATAACCCCCAGCACTGTACACAGTAATAACCCCCCAGAGCTGTATAGAGTAATATAACTCCCAGCACTGTATACAGTAATATAACCCCCAGCGCTGTATACAGTAATAAGTAACCCCCCAGCGCTGTATACAGTAATATAACCCCCCAACGCTGTATACAGTAATACTCCCAGCGCTGTATACAGTAATACCCCCAGCTCTGTATACAGTAATACCCCCAGCGCTGTATACAGTAATAACCCCCAAAGCAGTATTCAGTAATAAGTAACCCCCCAGCGCTGTATACAGTAATAACCCCAGCGCTGTATACAGTAATAACCCCCAGCGCTGTATACAGTAATATAGCCCTCCAGTGCTGTATACAGTAATAACCCCCCAGCACTGTATACAGTAACAACCCCAGCACTGTCTACAGTAATAACCACCCAGCGCTGTATATAATAATAATCCCCAGTGCTGTATACAGTAATATACCCCCGGGTGCTGTATACAGTAATATAACCCCCATGTCAGCCTGTGACAAAAACCTGGTTTTCCCCCAATAAACTCCCTTTATCTGCAGACCTGGAGCCGCCGTTGCTGTCAGTCATGTGATATTTTGGGTGACTTTCCCGGCTCAAACACCACACAGCGCTGATGCTTTATGGCAATGCTAATGAAGTCCATAGACTTTCATTAGTCAGAGAGTCAGACTGGATGTCACAGGCAGTATGATAAGGGGTCTAATAGATTGGGGGTCAGATAACAGAGCGAAAATCATACAAATGGCTGATATGCAGCTTCCTGAAAAAATTATATCATGAGGAAAAAAATACAACTGGGCTAAAAAAAGAAAACAGCAATATTTATAAAAAACAATTTTAAATCCGGTATGAACGAAAACATTTGATGGGCAGCCCGCTTTAAGCCTCCGGAGACAGAAAAATGTTTTATTACTGCATAAACAATTAAACCTTAACAAGGTCCCATAAAAAGCTTCGACGTTGGCTGTTATTATTATTTTGTAATTTTTCTAAGGGTGAGAATTTACGAGAATATCGTGGTTCTTACATCTCCAGCTAATTTGGGGAAAGGTCCATTGTCGTTCTCTTCCAACACCAGCGTAGTGAGGACCCACCTTCTCTTCGTTCGCCGGAGAGGCCGGAGGCTATCTGCCGGAATCAGGCTCTGTTGATGGAAGTCGTGGGAAGTATAATTACTGCGGGATTCCTTATTTAAGACATTTCTCTAACTTGTCAAGTACTTGACATCATAATTGCCCCGCTTTCATTTAGGAAAAGTTAGTAATGACAACATGCAAACACCACCCATCGTCAAGATGTCCACCCGTGGGACACTACAATCCATGACAATCAAGATGGAGGCTCAGGGGACGCACATCTTGACAGAACAATGAGGCTGCCTCCTTCTACTATGTAATCCCAGCCCATGGGGCAGATGGACTAACAATGCCGGGGTAATTAAATACTGTCTAAGGCTTGGAAATGCTGATACTTTAATCCAACATAAACCCCATTTTTCTTCAAATAGGGGAGAAGATTAACAAGAGGTCCAACGTCCATGGAGGCCAATATAAAGGTTCAGTAAAACCTCCAAACAAGGACTTTAAGAATGACACGGGTTCAAAGGGTATTTACGACAGTATATTTGCCCTTTGGACTTTTTTTCCCCCCAGCCTTACTATGTTATTTATCTGCCCTGAAGTTGAAGAACGTACCCGTTTCGCAATATGTTTCTTTTGGGTGATTTCTTGTTTTCGCTTCCCCTCGCCGTATGTTATCACCTTATTTATAAAAGAAAAAAAAGGAAAAAAATCATTAAATTACACGGAAACGTTCATCATTTCACGTCAGTTGAACACTACAGGGGAGTCAAAATGTGGCAGAGGGATTTGGGTCCTAAAGAGGAAGTGTTCCTCAGGACACTTGGGAGGTATGGTCTTACAGTAATTATAATTCATTCATTCATATATTTATTTTTGGGGTTTAGAACTGATAATAAACATATAAAAATGCAAAATAAGTCTTTGTTATGCTTTTTTTATTATTATTTATTTTATTTTGTTAATTTTGAAATTCCCTTATTTTTTCTGTCATAGAAAATGACAAAAAAAAATCTGCAAATGATCGTTACCCGGTGTGAATTTGCTCATAGGGAGAAAATAAAGAAGAATGTTTGGGTTTATTAATAAGCCCCCCCCCTTGGCGGCAAGGAGTGCTGCCTGCCTTTGATGGCTTATAAACAACAAAAAGAAAGACGGCGTGTGGACTGCGTCCACAGACACTGGAGTCATGTCACTGCACCTCTCTATTCACTCACACGGACTCTCCCTAAATCACTCTCTACGCCCGGGGCAAAAAATTGGGCTGATTGACAGCCCCCCCTCCCCATCACAACAAGTATCGACGCCTAAACACTTCCCAAACCCCATGCGTCTGCGTGTAGGACTCAATTGTTTTTGGATACAATGTAATGAACACTCTAAACAGAAACATGATCCGTGAAGGTCGTAGTAATATAGTAACTTAGATGAAAAAAAGACCTAGGTCCATCACGTTCCCCGTCTACCGATCCTTCCTGCTTTTGATCCAAAAGAAGGCAAAAAAGGTGACCAGATTTGTCCTTGGGTCAAGAAGCTCTAAAACATTAATATTACGGTAAATAAAATAATAATATTACTGTTTATTCTGTCATTTACAGCCCTGTATGTTCTGCTTTTTACCCTTTTTGGAGGCATCCCCTGTATCTGATAGAACCGCCTCTCTCGGCAGTGGATTCCGTACCTTTACTGCCCTCACTGTAAAGAATCCCTTCCTTTGTTATGTCTGAAATCTTTGCTCTTCCCGTCTCAGAGGGCGACCTCTGGTTCTCTCTACATTTCTGTTACTAAACGGGTCACTGGAGTGCTCTTTGTATCGCCCCCGGTCAAAAACATTCTTGTATTTATTGGAACCGTCCCAACCGTAGGGGTGATAATTAGTATCGGGACAGAAGGAGCTACTACACAGGAAGAAATTCTATATGTATATATATATAACATTTCAAGTTAAAACATACAATACATTTATAGAAATGTTTCAGCCCAAATACTGACTTAAAAACATATAATAAACATTTTGAACTTTTAAGGAAAAATAAACGTAAGGAAGAATTTTTACCTAGATAAATGGATAGAGATCAAGTCCGACCTCTGTTCAGGCATTAATGCTATAGGCAATATAATATATATATTTTGAAAATGTTGTATAATCCCAACCCCATTTTATAAAATAATCTGTATTTTTTGAGCCATAAAAGATTGATGTTGACAACCTTCTCGCTACATTAAGGATCGACTTTTGCCTTGCCTAGTTCTAAGCAGCTTTTTTTCCAGTAGGTCTATGAGACCCTGTTTCCACCTAAAGCCCAGAAGAACATGTCTTCTCCAAGCGGTTCTACAGCATGTCCACCTGCCCTTGGGTTACTGCTCTTTCTCGAGGTGAAGACCATCATCTCCAAGACCTCTGACAAACACTTGTATGTAACACCAGGGACCTGTGCCAACGGGGGCACAAATAACAGCTCCTTAATTCCAAGAGGTCCCCTTTCCACCATAGAGGTGAGGAAGGTCCCATGGCCTCCACTGTGTTGAAGAATGATCTCAGTGGGCTTAGGGAAAACTTTTTGAAAGTAGGGAAATTTCATTTTTCATAAAGTTTGTTTAATTATAAAAAAAATGACAGCTTTCTTTTTGTCTGTATGATATATTGAGGGTTGGTTCAGGTGTGAGTTGGGTTGATGACTAGTTTTGTTGACTGATCTTGTTGGCTTCCAGCCACATAGAAAGATGGCAGAAATCAACGGGGGGGGGTTAAATTGTCCAACTCTACTCTGCAGCCCCTCAGATTTTAGAGACTAAACAATAGGAACGTGTCGGATGGGGATAGTTTTTCAAACTTATATTTTTACAACGATCACCACACTATCAGAAGTTATGTATGGTGGCCCTGACGATCAATACGTCATAGCAGGAAAAAAAAAATATAAATTAAATTGTTTGCCCAGCAAAGCTTAAGCAAACGTGATTTTAGATCACAAACACAAAAATAACACTGATTACTTCGACGATAACGGGCAGGGTCAATTATTTTGGAAGCCTGCCGAGGGCAAAGGGAAAGAAAGATTTACGATGAAATAACTAAGAAACCAGTCAAACAAAAAGCCTAATGCAGTATCAATATTTACACATGGATGGGCACGAGGTGATCCATTCCAGTATAAACTTGTAAGCAGTAACTATGTTGCCTCCTCAACAAACAATTCGCTGGAAATACTTAAAGCAATTTAAAAAAAGAACTCGCTGTGATTCTATGGAAAAAAAGAAAGGATTAATGGCGTATAGTCCATGCCGGGCACAGGGCCTAGTAATTATTTGGTTCCTATATCCATGGATACTAAAGATTATTCACTAACGGCCAAAAGCGGTTGGCTGCTGAGGAGGTGGTTCTGCGTGGCTATTGATATAGGGGAGTAATATTACTGGAATAAATATTTTATTCTGTTTTTAGACCCAAAATAAAATGATGGCCTCCCCAGCCTTGGGGAATCCAACGTTACACGCTTCCAAAATGAGAGGGTTTGGTGCAGTAAGCTCCGTGGCCTTTGCACCTCGAAGGGCCGCTCTTTGATAATGGTTTGGGTGAATGTTCTCAGCGATGCCGCTTTGCGTAGAAAATATAACCAGAGGTTTATGAAAGGTTTATTAATACACCTTTGCAGCTTTTTTATGGTTCCTCCTTTAGTAGCCACCATGTTTCTAGAAGAATGACATTAAGTAGCCGAGGAGATTTAGAGTAAATGATGGTTGCTGGTAAAGGCCACGCCGCCTCCTTTGTTACAAAATGCAAAGTATATTAACACGCCTCAGGTACCAGAGATTCCTCGATCTCAATGATTTTACTTCTGAAGTTTTACAAGACACCGGAGCAAACTATTTGTAACGTGTATAATTATCATATATCACAAAAAAATAACAGCCCAAGGGAACCAGCTGCCGTCTACACCTTGCCCTTGTTTCTCACGTCTGAGTGTGCATGGTGTTAGCACGCATGGTGGTGTATGGTGTTAGAATGTGTGTGAGCGCATGGCGTTAGTGTGTATGTTAGTGTATGGTGTTAGCATGTGTATGTCTTAGTGTATGGTGTTAGCATGTGTGTGTAAGTGGATGGTGTTAGCCTGTCTTGAGTGTGTGTTAGTGTATGGTGTTAGCACGCATGATGGTGTATGGTGTTAGTATGTGGGTGAGCGGTGTGGGTGAGTATGGTGTTAGCGTGTATGTAAATGTATGGTGTTAGCGTGTCTGTGTGTTAGTGTATGGTGTTAGCTCGTGTGTTAGTGTATAGTATTAGCGTGTATGTGAGAATATATTGTTAGAGAGTGTGTGTTAGTGGATGGTGTTAGCGTGTCTTGAGTGTGTGTTAGTGTATGGTGTTAGCACGCATGATGGTGTATGGTGTTAACATGTGGGTGAGCGTATGGTGTTAGTGTGTATGTTAATGTATGGTAGTGTCTGTGTGTTAGTGTATGGTGTTAGCGTGTCTGTGTGTGTGTTAGTGTATAGTATTAGCGTGTGTGTGAGCATATGTTGTTAGAGAGTATGTGTTAGTGTATGGTGTTAGCTCGTGTGTTAGTGTATAGTATTAGCGTGTGTGTTAGTGTATGGTGTTAGCGTGTCTGTGTGTGTGTTAGTGTATGGTGTTAGCTCGTGTGTTAGTGTATAGTATTAGCGTGTGTGTTAGTGTATGGTGTTAGCGTGTCTGTGTGTGTTAGTATATGGTGTTAACTCGTGTGTTAGTGTATAGTATTAGCGTGTGTGTGAGCATATGTTGTTAGAGAGTATGTGTTAGTGTATGGTAGTAGAGTGTGCGTGTGCACTTGCTGAAGAAATACTGCGCCTAGGTGCTACTTACCCTAGGCACATCCATGATGTCACAAGAGAGACCTCAATCTGATTGAGTGTTTCTTGCTGAATCCTCTGCCACTTTATGGCTTTGCATCCAATCGTTGCCGGCACCTCTGGCTAGTTGCCAGAAGACCTTGTTACGAATGCAGTTACAGTAACACTATACATTAATTTATATATCACTGTCATATTCTGCAGCACAGTACAATTCCTCACTGGGCTTGTTTATGACATAATTTTACTTGTCCTCTCTTCAAAAGCCGTGCAGAGCCCCTTCTCAGGCAGGAGCCAACACCCATCTAGAGGTAACGTGTTCATCATTATTAACACATTTCTCACATTCCTAAAGCAGGCTCGGAGTCATACGGGTGATCTTAACATGTTTCATATATTCCTTAGATTTTTGGTCTTCATCAATCTTGCTTAGACGTCAATCTGGAATTCTGCCCCTCTACGCAGCCCTGGTGACAGCATAGAGGGGGCAGAATAGATATCATCAGGGATACCATTTATGATATGGCCTGGTTCAGTATCTATCGGGTGCCTCCTCGCTGGTTCCTTCACCAATCCCAGTCAGACCTCGGTGTCTGCGCATGTACAACACGGTTTAGGACTGGACCCAGCAGGTCCCTTTTACATGGAAACAGTCTCCCACCCATCCCAGGACAATGGCGGCCCTCGGCTCAATCATCACTTACAGACACAGAGCAAAGAACCCAATGAACCCACGGAATGGAGTTTACTAATGGAATTATTAAATAATGGTAATATTTACGTATTACACTGACTGACGAACACAAAGCACAAGCTATCTGTGGTTTTGAGAAATGAATGTAGTGACGGTGAAAGCCGTGACTGCCCCCCCTTTAATGCCTCTTCCAATAATTCCCACCCCGTGACGCTGGGTTAAGCAGTAAATCTCTACCTCTTTACACCCATGTGATTATTAACAGTCTGAAGACCCATAAATAAGAACATAAACTGGGAAGGCGCGCGCCGGTGGGATTGTGAGTTTGGGGCTCGTTGGGTTTTAACAGACTTTCTGTGACATGATAAAGGGTTAAACGCAGAGGCATGTTTTGGAAACTCAAACTCTAGAAACAATAACAGAGGGTATGGCGCCAGGGGCTACCTACTCCAGCTGTGCTCAGCACCCCGACTCAAATATACAATAACGGTCAAGCAGCCAATAGGAAAGAAGAAGCCAATTACTGTATACAGTGCTGGGGGTTACTTATTATTGTATACAGCGCTGGGGGGTTATATTACTGTATACAGCGTTGGGGGTTATATTACTGTATAGGGCGTTGGGGGGTATTAGGGTATACGGCATTGGGGGGTTATATTACTGTATACAGTCCTGGGGGTTATATTACTGTATACAGCACTGGGTGGTTATATTACTGTATACAGCGCTGGGTGGTTATATTACTGTATACAGCGTTGGGGGTTATATTACTGTATACAGAGCTGGGGGGTTATTACTGTATATAGCACTGGGTGTTATATTACTGTATACAGCACTGGGGGTTATTACTGTATACAGCATTGGGGGGTTATATTACTGTATACAGTGCTGGGGGTTATATTACTGTATACAGCGTTGGGGGTTATATTACTGTATACAGCGTTGGGGGTTATATTACTGTATACAGCGTTGGGGGTTATATTACTGTATACAGCGCTGGGGGTTATATTACTGTATACAGCATTGGGGGGATATATTACTGTATACAGTGCTGGAGGGTTATATTACTGTATACAACGCTGGGGGTTATATTACTGTATACAGTGCTGGGGGTTATATTACTCTATACAGCTCTGGGGGGTTATTACTGTATACAGCACTGGGGGTTATATTTTTCTATGGGACTTCCCCCATTACTACTCAAGAAGAGGTGAGATCTGTTCTCTAATCCCAGTACAGCGTGTGATGTAATACCTGCCATTTTACTGGAGTCATTAAATATATTTAAGTTAATGCGGTGGGGATTAGCGTATATTCCGCATGTTATTATTAGAAGTTTAATACCCTGTTGTGGCATGTTCAGGACTTGTAAGGGGCAATTAAGTTTATCTTTTATAGTTAATACTGCAGAAGCGGGAGGTATGATTTTTTTGTACAAGTCAGTTGCGAGAGTGATGAGAGCCTATAACTATGTCTGTCTGGGGGGGCAGTAATTGTAATTGTTGCCCCTAACCTTTTAATGGACCAATAACTCGTATAAAGTAAGCCTTTCCGCCATTAATACGAAAGTCTGTAACAATGTAGACATTCAGGGTGGAATAAACCGAATGACGGAACCAATGAATGCAGTTTAATGTTGATAAATGTAATGTTATGCATTTGGGGGGTCCAAAAGCAGTGCATTGTATTAGGAATACCGTGCCGAGGAGAGGCTCATGGGGGTTATTATTTCCAATGGCTTAAACACAGGCAGGCAATGTAGCAAAGTGGTGGAAATTGCAAGGGTGGTAGATCTATAGAACAGCTTTCCAGCAGAAGTGGTAGAGGCTTTTGCTTCTTGCAAACGTTTGCCTAATTCGGACAAAACAAGCACTGCCTTCTTGGGCTGTTAAGGAGTAAGTAACAAAGATAAAAGACAATGAAAGTAGACAACAGAAAGGGAACCTTTATCTGCTTAAGGGTGTAATGGCAGTAAATGGAAGGGGAGGAGAGGGGAAGGGCGAGGATGGGGGAGGGAGGGATATTGAGTCATTTTATCCTTCAGATAATAATTTTATAAAAACTACATATATAGGTGGTAGGTAAATGGAACAGCCTCCCAGCAGAAGTGGTAGAGGGTAATACACTGAGGGGATTAAAGATGCATGGGATAGGCATATGGCTCCTGAATCTAAGACGAGACCAACGACTGATTAAGGTTTGAGTCTTTACAGCAGGAGAAACAGGTGACTAGACGGGGGCCGGATGGGGCCGATCTGCCGGCAGCTGCCTGTTTGCTGTGTGTATGGATTCTACAAGCGCTATAAGTACGACAGCCAGGAGCACTTACTATTTTTAGTGTTTAGACGGCATGGTGAGATCTCTGATCTCAGATATACCGGTACTTAGCGTTATGGACCTCAGAGGTCTCTTCTTCAGGTGGGACCATTTGCGTAAGAATGTCACTCATCCTGCACACATCCGTCTGTGAATTACCCACCAAACAGGCCAGACTCACGCATTCCACACGTGTGACACACTTACTATCAGGCGTGCATCTTAAACTGTCCCTTCACAATGACAATTAACCCCGTCCCTTCAGGGGAGTCACCAAGACAGGTCCTAATGGCTGTAGATTGTAAGCTCTTTGAGCAGCTCCCTTTTTTGCTTCTTAAATTCCAGACGGTTAGACAATGCGTTACTTGTTGTGTCTTGTTTGCCCGTTGTGCAGCGCTACAGAATATGATGGCTCTATATCCATCAATAAATAATTCTTCTTTAAACAGCTGCGTTAAGGCAATAAATAATCTGAGCCTATCATGAATAATGGGTAATGTGCAGTGCTGCGGAATATGATGGTGCCATATAACGCAATCAATCCCACTAACAATAATAATAATAACAATAGTAACAATAACAAGAAAAATAACAATAATAATAGTAATAATAATAGCAAAAATAGTAACAATAATATTAATAAAAATAATAAAGTAGTAATCATAATAGTAATAATAACAATTATAATAATAAAAGTAGTAATAATAATAAAAGTAATAATAACAACAGTAATAATAATAAAAGTAATAATAATAATAAGTAATAATAATAATAACAGTAATAATAATAAAAGTAATAATAATAATAATAATAAGTAATAATAATAACAACAGTAATAATAATAAAGGTAATAATAATAATAAGTAATAATAATAATAATAATACAAGTAATAATAACAGTAATCATAGTAATCATAGTAATAATAATGTGCTGCAATGAATGCGATATACTCGGTATCATTGTATATTACGGCATGTTTTATTTCAGGCTGGTTCAGGCATGTGACACATTTCCAGGTCATGTTTATCCTTCCAGGACAAGAATTTAAAGCCTTATCTCTGCTGGGGGATTTCTTATCTGCTTTAGGGACATATCTTGTCTTCAGACAATGAAGGGGAGACTTCAGAGCTCTCAGTCTGGATGCATTTCCATTAACTGCCCCTTCAACAAATAGTGATAAACGCAAAAGATCCCACATAAACCAGTTAACAAAACACTGAAGACACCGCGTTGGCCAAACAGCTTGCAAATGTATAGATCAAAAACATTCCAAAAAAATCCTTTTATTTAACCTCATGTGCCCTGTGCCCCCAGGAGAGATTTATGTACAGCTCTTCTGAATATGATAGCGCTATAAATATAAACATTAATATTATTATTGCTTTATATAGTGCCATCATATTCCGTAGCGCTGTACAATAAATATTAATGTAACGTGTTTAACCTTTAATGCAATACATAGATCAATTTGAGACTCAAACCTTAATCAGTCGATGGTCTCGTCTTAGATTCAGGAGCCGTATGTCTATCCCATGCATGTTAAATCCCCTCGCTGTATTACCCTCTACCACTTCTGCTGGGAGGCTGTTCCCCTTATCTACCACCCGCCCAGTAAAGTAAATTCTCTTGTTCTATCATTTCTCCTTGACAAATTTCTACATAGAAGGAGTAAAACCTGCGATTGGGGGGTAAACCTCCTGTTTTCTATAGAAACGGATTGTACTAAAAAAATGGGATCTTTTATATAAGGGGGGATCTAGAACACCCTAGTATTCCGCGGGTAAGTATTCTAATGGTTTCTATGGTAACTGTACAAGAATTGTCGCAGTTTTACCTATATATATATATATATATATATACTTTCGTTACGCTGAGATAACGATCCAAAAGAGATGAATTTTAATAAATCAAATAAACTTCCTTAAAAAAGCTCAGCAGAAGTTCCTCCATAAACTGAAACCCGCTGCGGTGTACGGGACCCAACGAGCGGTAGAAGAAAAGAAAGCCATCGTTTAAACGCTCTCACAAGACGTTGGCTTTGTTCCCGTTCCCCGGGTCACTCAGTCAGTTTGTGGCAGATCTGTAACTGCCCGCGGGGGTAATTTTGGGTGATAATAACAAACTACTGCATAGAAATTCCAGGTTCTTTGTTCTTCAACCGATCGTGACTTTGCCTCGGAGTGCTGAAGGATTGCCCCCGAGTCTTGGGTTTTTACCCAAATCACAGAATTTCAGGGCTGAATGGGCAGATTCTCAGGGTTTTTACCCCAGTCTAGGGGTGAATGGGCAGATTCTCAGGGTTTTAACCCCAGTCTCGTGGTGAACGGGCAGATTCTCAGAGTTTTTACCCCAGACTTGGGGTGAATGGGCAGATTTTCAGGGTTTTTACCCCAGTCTTGGGGTGAATGGGCAGATTCTCAGGGTTTTTACCCCAGTCTCGGGCTGAATGGGCAGATTCTCAGGGTTTTTACCCCAGTCTAGGGGTGAATGGGCAGATTCTCAGGGTTTTTACCCCAGTCTAGGGGTGAATGGGCAGATTCTCAGGGTTTTTACCCCAGTCTAGGGGTGAATGGGCAGATTCTCAGGGTTTTTACCCCAGTCTAAGGGCGAATGGGCAGTTTCTCAGAGTTTTTACCCCAGTCTCAGGGTGAATGGGCAGATTGTCAGGGCTTTTCACCCCAGTCTCTGGGTGAATGGGCACATTCTAAGGGTCTCGGGGTGAATGGGGCAGATTCTCAGAGTCACACAGACTGGAACCAACTCCATATTTTTCTCTGATTTATTAATCTCTGCGCATCCCAATTGGTGCTTTTCCCCCTGCTATATCACAGCTGGAATCCCTGCTTGAATACAGGTGACTCCGTTCAGTAACAACTCACTGTTTCCTTTATTGGAACCATTTGGCTGCCACCACGAGCAAAGTCGCTGACACAGATCCTGACATATGCAGTTGTGCTGTCCAGTGATACCAATTCAGGAGGGGTTATATTTTTTTTTGGGGGGGGGCTGTAAGATTTTGAAATATAATAGCCAGACTTAGCCCAATTACAGGTAAAATGAGTAAACCTGTCGAAAAAATATGATACGGGCTGCACCTGAGATCAGGAATCCAACCAAGCGAGAGTCACTTACACGAGAGGTACCTTTACCAATAACAATACGGCCCGGAACATACCAACACCTACATATCAATCGCATGAAACCGTCACATGTGATCGTTACCAGTATCGATTTTACCGATTACAATGTTTTTAAACCAATTTTAGAAAAATAAAACAAATATTACACCAAATCACGAAGACAAAAGTTCCTGTCCGTACCTGAGGGGTTCCTATTGGCTGAAAAAGAGAACGTTATATCATTCCAGCCAATAGGAAGGTGAACCCACAAGCTGCAGAGCTTCCTTGCCGCAAAGCTGGAGATGAGATTTCTGGTCACCTTCAGCCTTCTGTAAAAATACTATTAATTAAAGTTTTCTTAATTCCACTTGTTCCCGGCTGATTCTCCGCAGACCTCGGGCTAGACGGGCGGCGTAAAGGTCTCAGAACAAGCGAACGTTCTAGACTGAAATCAATAATATGGGTCTAGAATTTCTGGAATTTGGTGAACACTTCTGGTTACTCCACCGTTACTCAAGAAGGGTCAAGATCTTTAAGCTGTAGCACCTAGCGAGAAAGGTCAAAGGAACCTTCAAATACATTAAAAGTGCAAAGAAGGATCTAGATCTACGGGAAATTATGGAAACCCAAGGAGCAGACGATCGGGAAAAGGCTGAGGGACATTAAAGAAGTCTTCAGCGGGAAACAAGTCTTAAAGTCATCTGGAGAATCGACGTCGTCCCGTCTAATCCTAGTCCTCATCTGCTCTTCCCTTACGAAAAAATTACTGCAGTTTTTCTGAAGTAATACTGCAGTTTTTTGGACATGAAAAAACTGCAATACTGCACTTTTACTGCAGTATTACTGCACATTTACTGCAGTTTTACTGCAGTATTACTGCACATTTACTGCAGTTTTACTGCATTTGTACTTCACTGTACTGCAGTTTTACTGCAGTTATTTTTGTACGGAAGTACAATTGCAATAAAGCTGCAGTACTTTGAAGTACAATGCAGTATAACTGCAGTAAAAAAAAAAGCGCATTAAATACGCAGTAATAATGCAGTACAGTGAAGTACAAATGCAGTAAAACTGCAGTAAACGTGCAGTAATACTGCAGTAAAAGTACAGTATTGCAGTTTTTTCATGTCCAAAAAACTGCAGAAAAACTGCAGTAATTTTTTTGTAAGGGTTATGATCTACGTTTCCAAGACATAAGATGCGTGCTTTTGTTTGACTTATACTTTGTAGAGACAATAACAGCACATGCATGTCCCTTTACACGTGATGCAGCAAACAGACCCACAAGGCAAGAATGTTCTTACATCATGGTGAACATAAGACACGTCGTGTATGAAGGAGCCACCATCGACATTTGAAAGAACTTTGAAACAAAGACACAGAAGAAGACTCCCCCAAAGTGTCCCGTACAAACTCATCACCTGAGGTCACATAGTTAGTAAAATCTAATGGGTTCTCGGATGCTTCTGCACAATCTGAGTCCCCTGCAGACCTGGTTTGGTCTCACACTGCCGTTCCTTGATGTTCTCGCTAGCATCCCGAGTGAACTCGCGCCAGGAAAGACCGTTACTCACCGTAAAAATCAGGAGGAGAAGAAGACAGGGGACCTTCATTTTTCCAGGAGCTGAGCTAACGGTGGAGGGACGGACGGGGCTCTGGTGTAGCCTGGAGTCCTGCACGCCGAGCTGTTAAAAAGAAATATCCTGGGTGTGTGAAAAACAGCCCCAAGCGCTTCATTGAGACCAGTCTGACCAGATCCTGCACCCTCCCCCCCAGTTCCACCCATCAAAACCCACAGCACAGATGCTCTGAATCCCCCCTCCAGCATGTGAATGGAGTGTGGAGCTAACCTGCAGATCAGCAGAAGGGAAATACAGGTATCTGACGCAGGGAAACACCTTCCAGTGGTGTTCCTGCCTTCAGCCAGGGCAGCTTCCACACACCCCTTAACCCCTTCAACCACGGAGTGCACTCCGAGCAGGCTGACTGTGCTCACAAAGGCATCTTAACTCTCCCTTGGCCAGCCAAATTGTGCGTATACAGACACCAGTACCCAGGACAGGGCTTGGTGGACGTCCATGGGACATGCCGGATTTTGTCACATTTGGGCCACCAGGTTTACTGCAGGACGCGGCTAATAAACATTTAGAAACATGAGTAAGGGTTACATATAAATAGATATAAGAGAAATGTAAAATAGATAATTCCAGAAATGGTTAGATATATCCTACCCTAAAAAGATAATCAGACTACGACGTTAATGTCAAAAGGGTCGGAAATTGTTTCCCTTCCCCAATAATCTTCCTGCCTGATTGGAACAATTTAACATCTCATTAAGATATATATATAGTATATACTACTATTAAAACGTTTGGGGGTCATTCGCTGTTTTTATGGAAAACAAGGACATTTCTGGCTGTAACATAATTGCAAAAGGGTTTTCTAATAGTTATATAGAATGCATAAATATTTTGACATGAAGCTCCTGCTGAAGATGAAAAAACACGTAAACATATAAACTTATCACGAGTCTAGAACTCTACAATGACCTATTACTGGATGAGAACGTCACAGTGTTCCATAAAAGAAACCATTGGATTTCACCAACCGAGAACTTGTTACAACACCCCAACAGGACAGAATGAAGACCAGGAGAAGGTGTAGATACAGAACAGAGACGAGTTGCTCAACTGAGTTTTTTGATCGACAGAAATGAACCTGCTAGATTACCATGAGATCAACCGGGATTACCAGCTTTTGGTTAAAGAGAATACAAGGGAGTAACTGGGTTGTCGTCGGCAGTCACTCAATAAGTTCTCATCTTAAGTGCTCCCTTTGGGTAGCGTGCAGACATGTCTGTGTCCATCACAGAAACCTGAACATTTAAAGTTTCTTTGATAACCCAGAAGCCATAGTCTCCTTAAAACCCCCGGATAGTCGTAAACTGCCGCCAGGCAAACTGAACCAGCCTTGGTATCTCAGGTTGTCTCTGGTCTGACATAAAATAACTTTTAGGCTAATAAATCACATATGGCACATGTAGGCGTTTGTTTAGGAACATTAACATGTTAACTGCTCGACCGATGTGCCTCAAATCTTTGGTAGGGAATCCTCCAATCAACTTTAGGGCTAATTACTCAACAAACACCAAAGCTACTGGACCTGTTGGGATAAGAAGAAAAATGTGTACTGTAAAGAAAATGTTCATTTCAGTAATCAAAGATTCAACGGTGGTTTACGTAATCAAACTGTAACAGGCGACGTGATTACTATCTTTAAATACTTTAAAATAAATTGTTATATTTTTAACTATCGGTGGAAACAAATCTAGAGTTTCATGCTGGTTTCATATTAATACGCGTAAGGCGATGGCTTTGGACCAACAGAATACTGGTAAGAAGGTGCTGGCAGAGGGTGACGGCGCCACCTTGTGGTCATAATCATGAAAAAAGAAGGGATAAATAATCAGTTTCTACACAGATACCGAAAAAAAATATTTTCATTATAATTATTATTGTGGATTAAATAGAATATAACGAGTTGCGCTGGCAGTGTATAGAACTAATTGATCAGATGGATACAACTGGCATGTGTGGCAAAGTGTGCATGGGACTGGGGGATTGGAAGCAAGCTAATGATGAATGAGATGGTCGAGACAGCAAATGGAAATTAATGATGGTAAAAAGTGCTTTAAGATGCATATTTCACAAACTACGCATATGCTGAGAAGCATGCCAATGAAAAGGGTTAATCTTGTTACAGGTTTGTAATATGGTCGCTACCATTATCATAAAGATAAGAATGCTTTTTCGTTCATTTACAATAACTCCAAGTGGAATTTAGAGCTGTCACCCACGGCCCCCAGACCTCTTGCTGCCCCTTCACGCACCATTTAGTGGGTCGATCACAAGATGCTGACAGTGTGAGCAGTGTGAGAAATACATATACCATAAACGCAACATTAATTACTATAGGCACAGACAAAAAAAATGTGTCCTGGGACCCAATCATTTTAATTCCTTCCGCACACACATATTACGGTATATACATACAAAAAGTCATTCGGAGAGTAGCCATGGAGGATATTACTGATTTAATAGGAGAATGCAAGTCCCGTTAGCATTACTTTGTATCTTAAGCAAATTCCTAGAAACCTTTACAGAAGATTCTGGAAGGTTTGTGACCCACTGTTCTCGCGCAAGCTGACAGATTCCAGGTACCTCCTGAACAGTATGAATAAAAAGTAAGAACCCGCCAATAAACGTTTGTGAGCTACGTAAATTCCCCAATTTTATATTTAAAGCTGTAATTATTTCAAGTTGTAGCCCGATAATAACCTAAACGACGACCCGCGCACCACTAGTTACGGCCAATCTAACAATTAGACGACAATCCGCAGCTTTGCTTCAAAAAATATTATTCTTCATCGTTCTAGAATCTTTTGGTCGAAAGAGATGGTTTTGTGCTAATTATTATTAAATAAATAAATGAACGTATCTGGTATTTAATGGATCCCGTCTCACTGACTTGTTTTTTCTTTATTAGAAGTCGGTTTGACCGTTCCGGATTTTAATTTGCGTTCCCCCCCAGACTGTTTGGCGGTAACGTGCTTTACGGAGGCTGATCCGTTAGTCCTGACATTACTAGTGGATTTAATAAGCTTTGTGGTGCTTTCTGCAGCAGACGTGAGTTTCGCCGGTCTAATATTACCAAAACTTTGGATTTTAGGCTTATTTCCCACTGCCGCCAAGTCTTTTGCCTGCTGGCAGCCTCCGCTCTGTCTTTTCTTGGTGACGAACCTGCCGTCTTGGGTCTGTTTCTGGACCGCAGATAATCCCACCATAGTACTGGATCTACGGGCGCCGCTCTGCGTGGGGACATCATGGCAGGGGTATTTTTTGTGACAGTTGTACTCCGGACCCTTAGTACTTTTAGAATCATCCGGGTGAGATGATTGCTTTATAGGCAATGAGTTGCTCCATGGTTTTATTCGCCCCGGGGTTTTTCCATTAAGGGGCATCCTGGGGGCAGTCTGAGGCCTCGATTTGCAGGCTTTACTTTTTTCAGCCTCTACCGTTTGCATCTGAAGCCACTCTAACTGGAGAAGGCGGTCAATGTATCTCCCTGGAAAGCCGGACGCCGCAGGGGGCATCGTATGTTTCCCTTCTGTGTTAACAAAAGCCGCCAGCTGGGGCAGATTCCAAGAGCTAAAAGGAGGAGGCAGGACATCGGGATAGTTATAATCTGCCCCTTTAGAGTCCAGGTGGTCATCAAAATACCCTGGGGCAATTTGCTCTGCCTTGAGGTTGAGCTTTGGGGGTGCCAAAGGAGACGATGGAATGGGAATCCGTTCAGAGTCTGAGAGGTCGCTTGCGCTGTCCTCGTCTTCTCGTACGAAACGTAATGATTCCAAGTCCAGGAAGAAGTCCTCTGGCGGCTCGAGTTTAGATTGAGAGCTGCTGATACTTGCCGTGGCCCTTTTATGTTGGGGGGTCCATGCTGACTTTGGCTCCATGTTTGAACAAACGGATTCCGTGATTTTGAACTCCCCTCCCAAACCGTTAACAGAACCCACAGCGTCCGTATCCAACCTTTTGCTGGAATAACCTCCCTGTAACGATGCCCTTTTCCCCTTCTGCGCTTCATCATTGGGTTGGCAGATATTCCGAATTCTGTAACCAAACAGACATAATCATCAGAGAAACTTGCCGTGGATTTTTTTTAGGGAATTTTTTATTATGGCTGTTATCTCTAACACAAATAAAGATACTATCCGGTTGCCGCCGTAGCATGCATTTTTAATGCGCCCACAAAATTCATTATTTTGCCTGTGGGTTCAACACAATAGGTCTGTATCTCCGATTACAGCTGTGAAAAGGGTCTCCGATGAGGGCGTCCCTGCTTCTATCACAAACAGGGATGTAAAATTTCCCAGAATTTTGAAGCCGTTGAAAAAAAATTGAAAAAAATGGAAAACGTCCTTTTTTCTGGAAAAATAACTGAAATGTCTGAAAAAATAAAAAAAAATGTTTTACAAATTTAAAATGATTTTGTTACACTGGGAACATGGAATGCAGTGAATATAAAATGCTTGAAATAAAATTAACCGTGAATTATTAACTAAATGTGCTTTTTAAAACTGTATTTCTTGTTGCAAATGGAACATCAAGGTTTGTATATGTTAAGAACGCTTCAACTCTACACGAGAACAGGTAACCCCCCCTTTCCCTAAAATGCAACAAGATGGAAGAAACCATCAAAAAAACAAAAGATCGCCTCTAATCCTCCTGCATGGATTGGACGGGGAGAGCGATCACAATCGCCCAATCGGATTTGAAGTAGCTGGCATTTTTTGTGCGTCGTTCATAAAGATCTTCATGTAATATAGCTGGAATGCTGTGTCGTAAACATATTATTTATCAATTTTTCTATTTTTTTCCCCCAGAACTTGCCATCTCTAATCATGATGATTCCAAGTATAATAACAAGGGTCTCTGGCTAAGAAAGGGTTAAACGCTACTGTACCTTACTGGTTGCAGCGTATCGTCCGAGTGTTTCTTTTTCACGGCAGGCAGTTTACACTGAAATTCATTCGCTTTCAAGATCATCTAAAATGGAAATTGTATTTAGAGGAATATCCCTTTTTGGTTAAAAAAAAACAACAAAACAAAACAACAAAAAAAAAACCACTTACGCTTTTGTTGTTGTTAGATGTTTGTGAAGTTGGGGGGTAAAACATCTAAGGATGCAGAAAAACACAAGAGTCAAACGGCTCGTTGAAAAGAAAAGTCCCGGGAGCGACGAGTGAATGGCGCGTTTACCTCTGGTGATTACATTCTGCGGGATTTCATCGAGTCGTTCTCATCAAGCCTGGCATATCGAGTCCTTTTCTGCAACCAGAAGAGAGGAATAAAGCAAAGCAGGGCATACACGATAGAGTTTAATTTCCCAGCTCTCCATCCTAAATTTGTGGGCAGATCGGCCCCCGTCTAGTCGCCCGTTTCTCCTGCTGTAAAGACCTTAATCAGTTGTTGGTCTCGTCTTAGATTCAGGAGCCGCATGTCTATCCCATGCATGTTTAAATCCCCTTGCTGTAGTAGCCTCTACCACCCCTGCTGGGAGGCTGTACCGCTTATCTACCACCCTCTCATGTAAATGTTCCCTACATTACCTTTATCCCGTGAGGCCCACCCGAAACCCATGAACCATATCGTTCTTGCTGGATCCAGAGGCACAGCGTAAGAAAAAAAAAGAAGAGAAAAAAGGGGTTTTGGCAACTAAGATAAGGAATGGCTTGGAGTGGAATCTTAAGTCTGGATGATTGAACTGAAAACAGATCCCTTTTTTAATTAAAATCAGAATTAAAGGAATCAAGAAACAGAAATCCGGATTTTAACTCAGGCACTTGGGGAGAAACGGTTAAAACGCCTCTTCTGTTGCTTAGAATAATAATTAGCGACTGAAGCCAACACCTTTTTATCTTGGTATTTTTGCACAGCTGGATAGCTTTTTTATACTTTGCCCGAGGCTTTTCTTAGGCTCTCTAAACACTGCCTAGGCTAAGTATGCGCTGAGTGAAGCAGCCGTGTATACACTACCGTTCAAAGGTTCGGGGCCACTGAGCTGTTTTCATAGAAAACAAGGATATTTCTGTCTGTTACATAATTACAAAAGGGATTTCTAACCATCAATTATCCTTTTAAACTTAAGCTTGGATCAACGAACACAACGTGCCATTGGAACACAGGAGTGATGGGAGTGATAAAGGGCCATCGGAACACAGGAGTGATGGGAGTGATAAAGGGCCATCGGAACACAGGAGTGATGGGAGTGATAAAGGGCCATCGGAACACAGGAGTGATGGGAGTGATAAAGGGCCATCGGAACACAGGAGTGATGGGAGTGATAAAGAGCCATTGGAACACAGGAGTGATGGGAGTGATAAAGGGCCATTGGAACACAGGAGTGATGGGAGTGATAAAGGGCCATTGGAACACAGGAGTGATGGGAGTGATAAAGGGCCATTGGAACACAGGAGTGATGGGAGTGATAAAGGGCCTCTGTACGCCTATGAAAAGATTCCTTTAAAAATCAGCTGTTTCCAGCTACAATAGTCATTTCCAACATTTACCGCGTCTGCGCTAGATTTCTGATCCATTTCAGGTTAGTTTTTTTCTTTCAAAAACGTAACCCCAAACTTTTGAACGGTATTGTACAAACATAGCGGTATCCTGGCTTTCATTACGTAGGCATTGAGCTAAAACCCCGGTAATTACATTTAAGCAAACAATTAAAGCATTTTGGAACAGAGGGAGAGAGAAAACAGTAAAACAATATTGAGGGAAGAGCAGCGAGAAAACATTGCAAGTTATTTACAAAACTGCTTTTGTAAATAGCCAAAATCCTAAATGTATACGGATTAGATCCCATCCTCTCCAGGAGACGCATCATACAGAAATCTCCCTACGACATATAAGACGCGTACATTTGTTACTCGATTTACCTCATCGGGTACCACTGTGACATCATGTTTGACACCGCAGCAGCACTGTAGGGGTTAAATGAAAAAAAATCAGCCCGACATAACGCAGCAACCTGAAAAAAGGACAGATCCGTGCCGGTCATCCCCCCTGCGTGGATAATTCCAGAGATGGGGGTAATCCGGAATCGTTGAGCTCTTTACAGAGATCTAAAACGTTCCAGGCTGTATCCTTGTCACCCCGGCCGATATGCTGTACGTATTCTGATCTGCACAGCGGACGTCTCTTTTCCCAGTGGATGTCTCTTTTCCTTTGGCTACGGTCTCCGTGGTACTGTTTGCTTTGATGTCACTGGTACAATTCGTCCACAGCTCCTCCTATCCAGCCTCAAACAGATTGTCATAGCGTTTGCAAAGCATCATGGGTCAAAGCTCGCACCATCGGGATCACCCGAGTGTGTACCTGCTACAGCGCACGGCGCCGCATTCTCAAGTGCTATGAATACGTGTAAAGAAAATGTCACTGGGATTATGCGGCCACATGGGACGCAGCTGCCGGTGCCTGTTTTGTGTCCGGCATCACTACACACAAGGGAAAACATATATAATAACATGTACCATTAACATAAATTATAATAGATTGTAAGCTCCTGGGATCAGGGCACGCTTCCCTTTCTGTAATCTTATCGTCAGATTGTATTTTGTTGGTTTTAAGGTTATTGTTAGTCTCCACAGCGCTACGGAATCTGCTGGCGCTATAAAAACGTAACACAATGGACTGGAGTTAACCCTTACGTATGCCGCTGGCATAAAACACATAGAATGACTGAAGATTGTGCTGATTCTTTAAAGTTTATCTCCAGCCGTCTTGACGTTTTATGTCTGTCTCCTTAAAGACCGTTACTATTTTTGCACAGCCCTGTCTTGTGCTCGAAAGGAATCAATCTCTTTAACGTGACATTTCTGCTTCCTGAAGCTGTGACAGGCAGCTTCGTACAACCTAAAGGGGCATGGCCAGCATGTGGTGATAGACAGGTCCCTGCTCCAATCAGAAGAGAGGGTGTTCCAACGCTGACATCTAACACCAATTCCCACAGCCGTTCGCTTCTGTTCTGATAGGAAATGCGGACTCAGGAACAGCGTATTGTCACCAGGCTGTTGGGAGCTATTGCTGTCTCAACAGCCTCTTCCGGGATCCTCTGGGGCACTCAATGCATGCGCCAATAAGCTCAGCGTCAAATGCTCTGTCCTCTGGCAAAGCTCACAACAGAAAGGTCTCGGCTGCGGAGACATTAAGCCACATCAGGGGTGGTCAGCTGTCGTTACAACAGACGGGCTCCTGCTTGGGCAGGTAAAGGTGGGCTAAGCTACCCGTGTCCTTTAATGGGGCTTTTTGCAGATATCCTAACTGACCTGGGCAGCGGACGATACCGCGTTAAGGACATGAGCCTACTATAGTTACCGGAGCAGAACCAGAACCTCTTCTAAATACTGAATTCCCACCAGTTTATCGCAATGTCCTATGCAATACATCCTCTGTCGCTGCCGCGGAGCTTTAAAGAACAGGTCGAACAGTGTATTCCACGCAGCCTGAGCTACATCAATAACCTGTATCAGAACGCGCAACTGGCCGAGGGATTTGGCAGTCGAGGATCGGCCGGCGGGATCGCCAAAAATCAGCATGCCTTCCGACAGCTTCCCCGAACGCAAAGCACAGTAAGTAACAGCTGCGATCCAGAACTTCGGCCAATAATGCGTCGGAGAACCAAATCACTTCCCTGCTCTCCCGAAAGGAGAAGCGCCGCTAAATGCCGGCCTGGATGCCATAAAGTGAGGTTCGCAGACTCCCTTGGTTTGGAGCTGGCCGAGGTCAAGGTTTTCAATGCTGGCGACTACCCATCCATCCCTCTGCATGTCCTCTCCAGGCTGTCAATCAACTCGGACTTGTGTTGCAGTCAGGATCTGGACTTCTCCATCCTGTACTTGGAGCCGGATTTCCAGCTGCCGTCGGACGGCGAGGATTTCTGGCGCAGGCTGCAGCAGGACTGCGTCTGTTTGGAACAGGTCACCAGCTCGGTGGAGCTGGGGATTTCGGGCACCATCCGAGTTCTCAACTTGGCTTTTGAAAAGTTGGTCTGCGTTAGATATTCCTTCACCGATTGGAAGACTCACTACGAAGCGCACGCCCTTTGGCAAAGCAGCGACAAATCCAGCGACCCGGAGTCCGATGTATTTTCATTCGTTCTGCCGCTTCCCCCGTATCTGCAGCACATCTGCTCGGCCGTACACTTTGCCATCAAGTACCGGGTTAACGGAAAAGAATACTGGGATAACAACCGGGGCAAAAACTACAGCTTCACGTACAGGAGCCACTCTCTGAAAATGCCTAAAGACAGCGAGCAGAGCTGGATTCACTTTATCTAAAAAAAAAACCCAAAAAACAAATGGAGTGAAATGTTTTCCAGAAATGAACAAAGTGTCGGGGTTGGGACACGGAACACAAAGGCATGAAAGGTCCCGATTCTAGAGCTTTCAGTGTGAAAGCACCTGCACGGCATTGTGTTTTAAATCTAGCACATGCAGCACTTGTGCCAAAAGGTGAAGCTCTGCCGGCTCGGTGAATGCTTCTGTTTAGTCTGCAAACGTCGTGGGGCACATTGACGTAAAAGTGAATTTATTTAAAGTTCCCTCTTGTGTTGCCTTAATATGCCCCGGTCATGGAATTGAAGGTGACCCCCGAGCCACACTGAGGTGGGCTTTCAATGGGAGCGCCAGAGACAGGCTTACCCGGCATTAGCTTTCTCTGTAAACTTCAAACACGTTACAAAGTCTCAGCTCTTCCAAAAAAACAATTCCGTGTGCGTGTGACCCGTTCCGATGACACAATACTGCACTCCGTACCATCAGAGTTAACTGGCCAGGACTGGTCTGCACCCGGTAGTTTTTTGTTAAACGCTATCTGATGATGTATTTAATGTTTTATATTTTTTAAGAATAGGGTTCTAAAATGGAAAGGGGGTACTCCGATTAACAGTATTTATTGGATACCCATTGGCTGCAAGGTTCACAATCTGGTTGACAAACAGTTAATATGAATACTTGGTGGTGAAACTACACATTTTTTGACAACTTGGTTAGAAATAAGCCCTTCTGTATAAAAAAATAAAACGTGGACTTCTGGGATATCCTGCATTCTATATTAACTGTTTCTCCACCTTACCAGAACTCGGGGGCAGTTACCGGGGTAACCGACTGCTAGAAGATTGCATTCTCCAGCCCCCTGAGAAAAGAAAAGTCATCGGATTTATATAATGCAAAAATAATATGCAACTTTGGAATCAATTTTAAAGCCAATTCTTTATTACTTTTATTATTTTTTTTTATTATTTAAAAACAAAATTATGAAAAATTGCTTTCAAATTTTCAGGTTTGGCCTATATTTTGGGCTAAAAAATATATTTAAAACTTAAAGAGGTCCTCGACCCCAATAATTTAAAAACTATGAATAGCACAGTATGAAAGACGATGCAAAAATGGTTGATTTAAAGACAAATCTAATTTATAATGGTCCGTTGAAGTTTTTTACATTTTGTTAAATATATTGTACTTAGTAATGTTTGGTAGTCAGTATTGCAGTGTGTTTCGAAATATCAGGATTAAGTACGCATAAGGGCTACAGACTAACGCGTTTACCTGAGTGCCAGCCGGGAAAATGCATTTCCAATCAGGAAATCCATGTAGCTGTACATACAGGATATCCGTGTAGCTGTACATACAGGAGAGCCATGTAGCTGTACATACAGGAGATCCGTGTAGCCGTACATACAGGAGATCCGTGTAGCTGTACATACTGACTGATATACTGTTACCGCACAGGACATCTGTGTAGCTGTACATACAGGAGATCTGTGTAGCTGTACATACAGACTGATACACTGTGAGCTCACAGGAGATCCGTGTAGCTGTACATACAGACTGTTATACTGTGGGATCACAGGAGATCCGTGTAGCTGTACATACAGACTGTTATACTGTGAGATCACAGGAGATCCGTGTAGCTGTACATACTGTTAGAGGAGATCCGTGTAGCTGTACATACGGACAGATCTGGCAATCCTACCTACCTACATATGCCTGATATTGTCCTAACCTCAGGCCCTGTTCCTGGAAACTCTATAACCCAATCACAGTTCATCATAATCCCTTTTTGTGATTTTTTTTAACCAAAAAACTGGGCATAAAACTAGGCGTTTTATTTTTGGCATTTACACACCTGGAGTGATTTATCTGCCGTTCCAATTGTTTTGTGAATGTTGTATTTTTCCAGCAAATGACGGGGGGGGGGTTCAGAAATATCTGCGACGCAGGATTTTCACGCTGACAAAATAAAGCAAAGTTGTGTGTTCAGTCCTGTCATTGTGTATTTAACCCTTAGCGTTAAGGATACCGTATCACTTACTTCTTATACTCATTGATTTAACCGCAAGATGTTCTCCTCAAGTCTGAGAAGGTCACGGTAAGAATGCGTCACATGGTTCTCCTGTTCCCAGAACGTAAGGAAGAAAAAATAATTTCTTCTCATCTAGAACTATCTAGAAGTAGGTACGACGGCGTCCATTAATATACCCCCCATGCAGGTGGTCTTAATGAGGCTCTGGCGCCACCACCTGGTGTCACCGTCTACAAATGTGTTCTAGAGACTCGTGTGGCCTCAGCTTTGAACCTGGGCCATGGTGGTTGATATCAGTGCAAAGTATCACTGCGGCCCACAGGGGCCCGCACCTGCCCCGCTGACACACTTACTTACTGCATATAGGGAACACGTAACATACAGCTAATAACATCACTGTGTAATAACATCATAACAACATAACAACTATGTATATGGCTCAGCACTACACAATTACCCTGTTTATTAACATGAAAGAGTTTATTAACATGTACATCTTTCAACAACATGCCTGGCCATAGGCTATTTTGGTTCCGGGTGTGGCTCTTGTGGCCCTGGCACTGGGTTCTAGGCCTATGTCCCTCATTGCTCTTTGGACACACATGGCAGCCGCAGCCGCCTCCTACTCCTTCAATTCCGGTACTTATATAATCTCAGCACCTCATTGGCTGATCATAGTCTCAGCACTTCATTTGGCTCCTCAACGTCCTAGTACCTCATTGGCTGTTTATAGGCTCCGCATTTAATTTGTTGTTGATCTCCGCACCTCTTTGTCTGTCCTTATTCTCGGGACCTCGTTGACTGTCCTAAGTCTAATCACCTCATTGGCTGTTCGTAGTCTCAGCGCCTCATTGGCAGTCGAATCCCAGCACATTATTGGCTGCTTTCAGTCTCCGCGCCTCATTGGCTGTCCTCGGAGATGAAGAGCGTTGTCACGTGACGAAAAGGCCAAGTGCGTGGCAGTTGTTCAGTCAAAACTAGTGGCGGGAAATTGCGCAGTTCGGCCCAGATGAGAGGCTGTGAGGTGACTATAACGTGAGACACATCAGTGACAGGAGCAACGATGAGGGTCAGGAGCCACTGATGGGGGTTAGCTAGAGGAGCCACTTTGGGTGGGATTTATGATAGGAGGCATTGTATGAGTGGAGTTAGTGACTGAAGCCAATTGGGGATTGGCTTATTGACAGGAGCCATTGGGATGGGTATGGGGTTAGTGACAAGAGGCATTGGTGTTGGAGGTTAGTAACGGGGCACAGCCCAGGGTTTGTGACAGGAGCCACTGGGAGGATGGAGTTAGTGACAGGAGCCATTAGGAGGATGGGATTAATGACAGGAGACAATGGGAGGATGGGGTTAGTGACAGGAGACAATGGTAGGATGGGGTTAGTGACAGGAGACAATGGGAGGATGGGGTTAATGACAGGAGCCATTGGGGGTTAGTGACTGGAGCCATTGAGAGGATGGGGTTAATGACAGGAGCCATTGGGGAGGTAAGGTTAGTGACAGGAGCCAATGTGAGGCTGGGGTAAGTGTCAGGAGCCAATGGGAGGATGGGGTTAATGACAGGACCCAATGGGAGGATGAGGTTAGTAACAGGAGCCAATCGGAGGATGGAGTTAATGACAGGAGCTAATGGAAGGTTGGGGTTAATGACAGGAGCCATTGGGAGTTAGTGGCAGGAGCCAATGGGAGGATGGGATTAATGACAGGAGCCAATTGGAGGATGGGGGTAATGACAGGAGCCAATGGGAGGATGAGGTTAGTAACAGGAGCCAATCGGAGGATGGAGTTAATGACAGGAGCCAATTGGTGGATGGAGTTAATGACAGGAGCCAATGGAAGGTTGGGGTTAATGACAGGAGCCATTAGGAGTTAGTGGCAGGAGCCAATGGGAGGATGGGATTAATGACAGGAGCCAATGGGAGGATGGGGGTAATGACAGGAGCCAATGGGAGGTTGGGGTTAATGACAGGAGCCATTGTGAGTTAGAGACAGGAGCCATTGGGACAGTAGGGTTAGTGACAGGCCGTTGAGATGGAGTGGTGACAAGCTGTTGGGGGTGGAGTTAGTGATGGGAGGGTGGGGCTAGTGACAGGAGCCGTGGTGGGTGGCGCATATGGGGTAGGTCCCTATTTCCAGAACTAATCAATAACTTTATGTTTATATACAGATTTCCTTTAGCTCTTGGTCGTCAGTGGGACTCTGAACATGGCGCCTAAAGGAGACACGCAGGTACGCGTGATGTAATGACAGCATTCTAAGAAAATACTAATTCCTGCATTTTGATGAAGAGGTTTTTGTTGTCTTTTTTTTAGTTAGAGACGTTTATTGACCAAGCGCTCAGAAGACATGATTTCGATCCCTTGGAAGAGTTTCTACAGAAGGAGCCAAGTTCCCAGAAATGCAGCAAGCAGCTGACAGCGAAACTCCACAGACTGATCATCAGGGTGCCTACATTTTATGCACTTTGCTTCTAAATTAAGTATTAAAGGGGCACTCCAGCCATCGTATGTACTGTAATGCATATTATAACTGAGAGGGTGTTGTCTGCACCCCCCATCCCCCATATGCATTTTGCCCTTATCCCCCAGCTATTTTCCATAGAGAAAATATGTCCGGCTGATCACATCTCTAGTCTACCTCTAGTCAGCTCCAGCGCTGGCTATGACAACGGGCAGGGATCTGTTTAGACCCACATGCATGGAAAGTGCTTCTATTAATTTCAGTAGAAGCCTTTCCTGTCACTGATTGGCTGCTTAAGTCCTGGAGAAGGAGGGCGACTCCAGAAGCAGGGCTGCAGATTCAGGTAAGTACCCTTGTTTCCCTTTTGAACAATGCGTATGAAAGTACATACAAACTTCTTCCATATGCATTGTTTTTTTAGAGAGCTGGCTGAGACCCTGGAGTGTCTCTTCATCCCGTTTTACATTGTTTGTGTAGCTCTTCTGGTTCTGTACATGAAAAATTAGTTATTTGATTAGTATTTTTCTCAATATCTTACTCCTTATGTGTTGTATCTAAGAGATAAGTAACAGTATCAGTCTAAGCTCACATTCTTTCTCTGCTGTATTTGAGAAGGGCTAGATCATTTGTAATGTTGAAGTGTTTATTCCCGATGTGAAATGGATTTCAAATCATTTACAGTTTTTATGATCTATTGTCTCAGGAACTTGATCGTCAAGAAGTGAAGACTGTTTCAACCGTCCTTAATGTTATTTGTAAGTTTGGCAAATATATGACATCAAATGGCGAAGAGTGGCTGAGTGCATCATTAAAGCAAGGCGTCATCGAAAAGATAAGTGTTTAATGGGTGTTCATTACATTAGTTACCTAAACTCTCTTTCACTAACTTGTTGCGAGTGATAACATTACAAATTTCACTGGCATTCAGGTAATGATATATATATATTTTTTTTTTACATGGTTCTTTGGTTTGAAAAGATCAGGAACATCCTGGCACATGGCGGAAAAGAGAAAAACGATTCCTTAATCAACCTCACTGAAGATTTCTTTGATGTTGTTATGGTATGCTAAGGGTTAAATGCTATAACTAAGTGTTAAACATATTGACTATGGCAAGGTTAACGTAGCACGGGCAATAATTACTGACCATATTCTACATTAACTTGTTTTAAATATGTGTCCAATGTACGTGCATTGCTGGAGGTCATAACCACTGGAGCATAGATCAGAAGTCCTCTATCTTATTGACAAGATGTGTGCCTTTTGAAACATTTGTAGCAAGTTTTATAACTGAGAAGAACAGAACTCAGGAAAGAGAAGGTTTATACAAGTTTCTGAAATGCGTATATAATAATAATCTTAATAGTAATAACAATAAAAAAACATTGTTACAAATATATTTCAAAGCTATTTAAAAAGTTAAGTTTATTTTTTTTTTAGTACACAAAGCCTGTATCTGGTTCTTCTATCAGGGGTTAGATGTACAGTCCAGTGGGGTTTCTTAATAACGTTTTTAATCCATGGAGCCTTTGCACAAGATACATCGATGCATGTAAATCTCCTGGGACTTGTACCCCTATGCAGTCAGTATGCATGCAAATACCCTTGTATTGGTTTACCAGAATTACATCATCTTTATATAATAAAGCATTTTCTTTTTAAATTCTTACATTTCAGGTAATTCATAACCACAGTAATGATGGTAAGTAAACCAATGGTTTTCACATAATCTGCAAGCAGCATCATTCTTTGTAGTCTCAGTTCCTTATTTATTTTGATTTGTCTTTACACAGGCAAAATACAAGTCCTTGAAAATTTTATTTGGCTGGCGTGTTCTTTACTAGCTGACACAGAAATTGCTATTTTTGTTAAACAAGAGGTAAATATTGTTTTACTTGTTCACTTCTAAAAATGACTTAGTACAATACCAGTCCTTCAAATTCTTCTAGTCCATTGCCTTTGATGAAATATTACATTTTGTCAGGCCACCTTCATAGATGTAGGCGTCTTTGCTCAGATTGTTGTCAGAGGAACTGAAAAAAGGCTTCTTAATGATTTCATGTTCCTTTTATGTGATGAAACATTCAGAGGAAAGAATGAAATAAAGGGCTGCTTAGCTTTATTTGAGAGCTCAATTGATATTGTGCCTAAGTGGGACAGCACCTTTAACCTGTCTAAATTCAAGTCTCCCTTTTAATGTGAATTCATTTTTATTCCAAAATATGTCATGGCCGGCAACTTGACACTTACAGATTTGTATTTTTGTAGGTGGTGCGGAAACTAAACACGCTGCTGGATAAAATGCCCCGAGACCTCAGGAAAAAGATTCTTTGTACTGATGAGGTCATGTCTGCCATGTAAATATTTTTTGTCTATTATACACTATGCTTTAATTGTGTAACCTCCCCCTTTACGTCCTTGTATTGTGTGAATGAACCCAGTGAATTGCGAAATGGGCAGTATAAATCTTCTGAAGTAACTCCATATAAAGCATAATCTCTGCTTACTTTATGTTTTCATTCAGTCTGACTGTGCTTTTAGTGAGGCAGCGCCAAAGACCGTTGTCAGAATTTAACATTTAAAAACAATTGTCTGAGAGGTTTTGAGTGCTTTGGGTTTTGTGTCTTGGCGGAAAATCACGTATTTTGTTGGAATTATTTAATTGTCCCTGTAACAGATGTCAAATGTCCCTTTTTTGCATTTTAATGATGCATTTCTCATTGTATTGTTATGTTTAGGCCAGCAATGGGTAAACAACTTTTAGATGCTGGAGGTAAGTTGTTCTATTGATATAAAATGTTAAAGTTTGTCCAACCGATAAAGTTTGTCCAATTGATCTAAATTTCTATATGATAATGTTTCTGGGGGAAACCTTTACTTCTACACAATATCTAATGATGCACAGAGAAATATGGTACGGATAATAAGTACAGATAGTAAAAAAAGTAGTGATAACTGTCGCGGTTAGTGAAATCGAACCTGTCTATATAATATAGCAGCTTGTTATTGTCACTAAGGGTATAGTTTCTGCACCATAAGCCTGTAAATGTTTATATGGCTTATGTTTTCGTCAATGATAATTAATAATTACTGTTACAGATTATGATTTGCAAGTGGCTATCACGGAAGCCTTGTGCAGAATGACATCCGAAAAACAGAGAGGAGAGTTTGCTTGCCAGTGTTTCCACATGGAGTTTGTGACCAATGCATTTAAAGCCATCAAGGACTCTGAGTTTGAAACAGTATGTTGGATTATTATATATGTCCAGATATAAACAGTTTAAAAAGAAAAACCTAATATATGTTATTTGGTTTTCAAACAGGACTGCAGAAAGTTCCTTAACCTGGTCAATGGCATGCTTGGTGACAAAAGAAGGTAACCTATTATCTAAACAGGTTTCCAGCCTGGAAATGTTTTATTTGAGTTAATAAAACCTGAATCTAAATCCATTTATATCTATAAAGCCGTTATTGACTTTTATGTTTAGAAACATTTTTATTTATTGTTTTTGAAACCCATACATGTCCATATTTATTTCAACTACTTTCTTTTTATACCCAAATATTTGCATTTTTCAGAGTTTTTACCTACCCCTGTCTTTCTGCACACCTAGAAGATCACAAGGTAACAAACACATTATTCGAGTGAATTACTAAATCAGCCAAAATGAACAAAACTAATCTTGGTAAACACAAATATTGCATAGCTCTGCCCTAGCCTGACCATTTTATCTCAGGATAACCAAATAAATACTGTAACCAAATATGTTAATATAATATCCATGTATACAGTAATCATTGTATGTAATTTACACGTTTGCCAGCTCTCAGCTCCTTCTGATGAGAAATTAGAAGAATTCTGGATTGACTTCAACGTCGGCAGCCAAAGCATTTCATTCTATGTTTCAGAAGATGAGGTAGGTTAAGTAATATGCCGCTGTTCACTAGATTCTGTACGTTTCACGCCAGATAAAGGATTAATGTCCATGCAACATGGGTGCCTATGTTTATTAGAACAATCCAGATGGGATGTTCCATTCAGGTTATCCTGTTTTTCCATCCCTGTGTTTACCTCCTTATATCCTGAGATGCTTGAGTCTTTCCGTTTTCAGGATCACCAGTGGGAAACAGTCTGTGTGCCTGAAAGCGATGTCAGTATGTACAGTGTAACAGGTATGGCATCCATCAATATTTAATTTTACAATATAGGTCGAAAGATAGATAGGAGAAATAGTTAATTAGCAAGACAACACCACTTAACTTATATTTGTACATAGAAGTTAACAACGAGACCCTTAAAAATATCCACTAGTGAAAGTGTTCTTTTTTTTCCCACAACAGAAATAGAGAATAAGAAGTTATTAACCATAACGCTTAATACACCAGCAACAGTCGGCAGACACGAAGGGTCGCAGATTCAGATCTATTTTCACTCTTTATTCGATATTGGTGATGTTAGTAGAAGAATATTTGGTGCCAATAAATGTAAGGTACAGTTTTCATTTTTTCCATAGATCGAAGCATCAACAGATTTATGTTTTGATTTATAACCTTGTTACGTTTGATAAAATCATACTGTTATAATCCCACGTAAATGTATATTACGAGTGCATAATCATAACACAATTGACTCGTGTTTACGTGGATAGTACAGATGTAACACAAATCATCATATTTTATCATTTGTAATAAGGTTTTGAATCATTGATGAAATATTCCTTTTTTCAACTCTAGGCAATCCCCAAAAACAGAACAGGTTCTGTGGCTCAAGCAGCCGTGCATATTATCTTTGAAGAAAGTAGATCCCAGGTAATTTATATAACAAACAGCAGCTCAAATGCATTTTCTAGCTCTGATAGGCCACAGAATACAGTTGGAACATTTGGGAAATGGCTTTTTTGTCTTTTAACAAACCTACAAATAATAGTTGGAGAGATTGAAAGGTATCTGACTTACATTCACTTATTACAAATAAGAAACATGTCCTAGAACCTTTTCAAAGAGTTCACTTTGTTATGCAGGTTATTGTTCCCGAGAGCCAGGAGTCTTCCTTTTCTACAAAGTATAGAGAAGCATGTGGTGGGAGTGAAGCCAAGTCACATAAACGGCCTCCTTCAACAACATCAGGCCTTCATCAACACAGCCTCGTGAGTGATGGCCAGAGTGATCATTCAAAGGCAAGCATTAGCCCATTAGCCTGAATGCATAGAAAGGGCATTGGTTTTACATATCCATGGACATGGAATTTAGAGGACATATATAGAGGAAAGGTGCCAGACCGTGCATTACTTGTGCATCTCTCTTTTAACAGTGGAACAGAAATGTTTCCTATCTGGAACCTGTACCATCCTCTATGCTGGCATATTCCTCCCATCTGTCTTTTAATGCATTAACATTAATTCAGTATTTACTTCAAAAACGTGATTCGCTGTTTTTCTAAACCTTTTAATGAATGTCAGTGATTATTAATAATTGGTAAACCTGTACTGGTTTCATTGATTTAAATCCTGTAGATGTTTGTATTGTTATTATTATTATTTTGGTTTTCAGCTGGTTACGCCAAGCAGAAGTAAAATCTCTGAAGCCTCAATGATAAACCCATCTTTTGCAACCAGGACACGTGAGTTAAACACAGCTTATTCTTTCCTGGTTGCCTGTTTCAAATTAGTATTCACCTTGTTTTAAGGTTTAAAATATATTATTTTAGTAAATCCTAATACATAATACGGACTGGAAGGGACCTATTGGCATGTAAAAACATTTAAAATGTACGTTTATCATATTTTTTGCAGCAACATTAGGTAAAGGAAGAGTGAAGCCACCGTTAGAAATGGTTAGATCCTCAGAAAGATGCACGGTACCTATTTCAAATAAATGCGATAGCCGTGCAGGACAAAAATCAGAGAAGGTAGGTCTCAGGGGATTAAATATGTTAAATGAGGTAGGCAAAATCTTTATTATTCTGTTATTTCATTATTCTGTGATGTAGCTTAAATCAGCAGATAATTCAGAAATTAGGAAAGTGGTGGAGAAGGTTCAGAGTCTTTCCAATGGTTAGTATTGTCTTATTGTTAACTGCAATGCTTCTTAGTTTATATAGCTATAAGATACTGCTTTGTGACATTCTTTTTGGCTTACAGAGGAGAAAACAGACATTGTTCCAGACACACAGCCTGTTACCAGAAGAGATCCTCCAATGTATGTACCGTACCATGCTGGGACTTTATTACATACTGTAGCATTTCCAGGCATCCTTTGGTGTCTTTGGTAGCGAATTGGCAATTCTCAGTCTCTTATGGCATGCAAAAATAAAGTGAAGGGCGATAAGAAGACATGCATTATATGTTTGTGATGTAATCTATCCGGACAAAGCTATATTTCTGATCGATTTCATAATACGCCATTTAAATAAGTCAAAATATTTTTTTTTAAATATATATAATTGTTGTAGCCACCCTGTTAGGATCACGTTCTGACAGTTCATGTCTGGTGGTACTGTTTACCTTGTGGTTAGAAGACATTTGCGAAAATATATAATTTGATTTTACAGTTTCCTATGGAGGGGTGAAAAAGACTGCATTTGAACAAGTAATTTAACTAGGGTTTTTGAAATATATTTTTCTGACTCCTCTTTATAGAGTGCCAGGTCTTGCTGAGAGTTATCACAGAGAACAAGAATACAGCCGAGACAAACGCACAATGCAGCCAAGCGCTAAGTGTATGAAACAGATGATAAGTGTATCAAAAGTATTTTTGTCCAATCGAGGTAAGACATGGGCTGGCAGCCTTATTATTTTTTAATCTGTAGAGGAGACTCTGATCTGTAGAGGAGACTCTACTTTGTGTTTATCCTCTTTACTCACAAATTCTGTACACAATACTTTCTAGATGTAGGTGTCAGTGACCAAATTGGCAAGCAGCAATCTTTCAGCTCAGTCTCTGATGGAAAAAGATCACCAAAGGAGGCGATAAACCCCATCAGTAACCAGAAGACCTGTCAACAAGCAGAGCCCCGTAAAATCACAACTCAAGCTCAAAGCACAATAGGTCATATAGAAAAGGGGACAGGGCCTGCGTTCTCCTTAAACCCCAGCAAATGCAGAAGACCAAATGAGATGTCCAGGATCAGTGACCAAAGCCATGTGTCACCTCGGAAGAAAGGCCTCTCCACCGATGCAGAGGAGGCACCAAGTTTGCTTGGACCACAACCAAAAGTATTTCCTCGCTCCACTGAAAAAGATGCCCAGAAAGCAAAGGTAACATAATAGTACTATAAAACGTTGTAGAATGTGTTTGGTACGGTTTCCTTAGTGTCGTCATCACTGCTTTGTATTTTGTACACTAAGGGAAAGTAGATTAAGGAGACCTGCAAACCGAAAGTAAGGGATTCTGAGGAACCCCTTTGTGCCAATAAATAGTTAATTTAAAAGCAACAGCTGCCAAATGCATTAACACGCACATGATTGCTGGCATATCCTTTTACTATTATTCTCTTTCTATCTTATTCCCTGTAACATTCTGTTTGTACCCAATGGAAGACATTCTTTTTTTTTTCTCAGCAGCACGAGAAGGAAAAAGCATTTAAAGAGGCAACTAAGTCATTAATCAGTAACATTGGATGCAAATACACAAAAAAGCCAGGGGAGGAGCATTTGTTGCGGTAGGTTCAGTTTTATTAGTTGGAAATGTCACTATTGTGTATTCATTTTGTGTGCTCTGGGAACTGAGTGAATTGTGTTTTCTTGTGTTCAATGATAATCTTATGATTTTTTTATAATTTTAGAAATGCAAACAGTTTTACGCTGCACTCAAACAAGGTAAAGGACATTCAAGTTTTTACTTTTTTTTTCAGTCTAGCAAAGGTATAGAGTTGTGTCGTGTTAGCCATAGAAAGAGAGAAAGCAAATTTGGCTAAGAGGATACCTTTTTATGGCTAAATGAAGTATAATAGACTGCAAGCTTTCTAGCTTTCTCTTCTTCATGGGTATTATACCAACTGCTGTACAGTGGCAGAAATTTCCATTCAATAACACATATATATTTTTTTCTTTAGTTTAGTCACCTTTAATGCAAAATAATTCATAATCAATGTTTTCATCTCATTGAATATTTGCAAAGTGTGTACCAGCTCGAGGATTTGTTCTTAACCCGGCACTGGGGCAGTTACACTCAAAACCATCATTAGTTGTGACATTTTACGCAATCTATCTGACATCAAGTGTGAGATTGCTGCGTTGAGCAGAAAGTTGGCGTTTTAAAACATATATGTTGTGTGTGTAGGTAAAGCAACAAAACAGAAGCTTCAATCTACGAAAACCAAAAGAGTTTGGTAGTAATACAAAGGAGCACGAGTAAGTCAAATTATTTGGGGTCTTACGTTCATCAACCAGAACACTATCTGATTGAATGTTTTCCTGTTATCCGCAGGGACGATGTCTATAGTTTTCATTTTCGAGGATCTGATGAGCCTATCATAAACCTTGGGGTAGGTGTTTGTTGGGAGGCTGCCTTGTGCTTTGACTTGGTTTATCACGAAAAGTGAGTTTATTTTTTCTTTCTCGTAGGTTTCATCTTTATCAAAGGAAACCGGCGTAACACCCAGGCGTTCAGAGTAAGACTATGGTTTCACAAACTAATTTCTGTGTACAGAAATGATGTCACGTGACACCAATTACATCTCAGGGGGACAGTTAACTAGTAACATATTTCATCGTGGGATCCTGAAAACATTTGTGGTTTTATTCTTTTATAGGAAATCCACTGATGCCAAACAAAAAGATACCTCGAGAAAGGTAAAAATGTTATTGCCTGTCAGCTCCAAGGTTAAGTGATCTTGTATGTGTTTCTTATATCTGTATTTTACGCAGTACTTGTTATAAATGCATTGGTAACCAACAAGCCGTGTTTATGTATCTTTTATAACATTTCACAACTAATTCCTAGTCCCCACCACTTAGAACCGCTGTATCACACTCAATGGGGATTCTTTTATAAAGTCACCAGACTTTATAAATAGTTTTTCATACATGCCCCCATCCCTGTGTTGTATTTACATCCGGGGTTCGAACTCAAGTCATAAAGTAATCCAGTTCACAGGTAAGTTTAGTTATTTGTGGTGTAAATACAAGTTTTTTTTGCAGCCTGACAAGCACCCTAAAAATATTCACACAACTCGCAGACAGACAGACACACAACGCATATTGCTAAGTCACGCAGTTCACAGCATTCACAGACATTTACACACAACTCAACAATCAGAGATAGGCACTCATCAAGAACTCATAGTGCACACAGACACTCATTTATAAAATAACTCACAGTAATCAGACATGCCCTCACAAGATCCCATAGTGTTCACAGACATGCCCTCGCACACCCTTTCATCACCCAGATCCTTGGGATCACTTTCAGACCGAGCACATATATGATCACAGCTCGCAATACACAAAGGGTCCATGTTTCACCCTGATGCACCGTGCAGAGGTTGCAGAGATGTTTGGCACTCCTGCTTTACATGTAATACTTTGCACTGATAAGCAAGTAGATCAGATTTAGAAAAGTAATACTAAAGTTTAACCCCTTCAAGACAAAGCATGTACGGGCTCACAATGCATTGTTTTTAATGGGTTTAAGGACAATGGGTTTAACAGCAAGCAGATTTCACCTTACAAACGGTATGTGTTTTTCTGTTATTTAGCCTAAAACGGATCCCCGTAAGCATCTGTTCAGTGACACGGATACTGATAGAGGGGTTGATGACAGCAAAACCGACATTAGCTGGTTACGAAACACCGGGAGCAAAACCAAACCGAAAATCATAGGTTACGGCAAGCAAAAGCAGAGAAAAAAGGCAGAGGAAGCTGCGCAACGTCAGTGACTGGATTTATTGTATATTTACCAATTTGTATTTTCTGAAATGAAAGCATTGGCTGTAGATTATGTGAAAGCCCAACACATTCAGCATTCTAGGGTTCTCTCAAATCACACAATCACGGCATAAACCGCAGGCTCTTCCTGCAGATCAGGTGAATAACATATCCCAGCTTACCAATACTGCCTCTCGATGCCAGCGCAAGCCAGAGACCGGTTAACCCAATGGAACTCTGCGTCCTGTCTGGAGATTCCAGATGTCCCTGGTTTATTCATAATTTATTTTCTTATGTTTGTTATATTTCAACCGATTACAACTGATGTTTCTTTATCCGGACAGCAGTTTTGCCGCCGTTGCTTTTTAATTTCTCCGTTTGTTTGTATTATTTGTTGTAGATAAATTAGTGGACGCATCGAAAAGTATTCCAAAGGAGAGAAAAAATAAAGCGTGCAAGGTAATTAATCGCACTTCTAAATCTGCATTGCCGTCCCTTCCAAAAGCAGGACAGTAATTGTGGCCCCTGGCTATCCCAAGGAATCCTCTAAGCAGGTGTACGTTGGGTGCCTTTGCTGAGAAGCCACCTTCTTCCAAGTTTTTGGCTCGGAAGTGTACCTCTTTATTGGACGGCTTGCATTATTTTTCTTTTGTACTTAACTGCAGAGAAATATACCTTTCAGTTTGGGATCGCAGGATACCAGGGACTAGGTGTGCTGAATTTAAACAGCTCTAATAAGAGAAACACACTCCAAAGTCTGTATTATCTAATGTTTGGGGATTTTTGGATGATATAAGCGGTTGGTAACCTGCAGTTAGTGGAGAGTTTTATTTACGTCTGGATGGGTTTATATGGATTAAATTCATCTTTGCTTTTGTTTTGTTTTTTTGCAAAAGGAACCACGTGACAGAAATGTAAATAGAAAGAACAAGAGGTATGAAGCCGAAAAGGGGGAAAAAACCCGTCCACAGAGGGAAGCTGTCACTAAGAAAAACTACAAGGAGCTTTCAGATTCTGGACCCGAATCGGAGGAGGATGGATGCAAAGCAGCCGCTAAATCTGATGTAGGTATCGCCAATTTGTATAATATAATTTTACAAGTTCTTGGCAATTTATCTTTCAGTCGACTGTCTTCAATAATAAAGGGTGTAATTTCTGCAGGAAAGGTTATTTTGTCCTTTCACTCTATAGCCACCAGGGGGCAGAGGAGTCCTACGAGCTCTCAAAAGTACAAAAACAATGCAGTGTTACTGGAAAGCGTTTCATGTGGTTATAGTTTACGGTCAGCATTTTGTTTCTTTGTAGGTATATATATATATATTTTTTTTTTTAAAGGTAGAAGGTGTGGAAGAATAGCCTAATTATCTTGTCAACGTTTATACATTTTAATTGTTCAACATAGAAAGAAATGTATAGTTTTAGGACCTCAGAGTCTCTTCTATAGATGGAAAGGGATATTCCATCTCCTACATGACTAGTATCTTACCCTGTTGGAGGGGCATTAAAAGAACACAAACCTAAAAGCTAGATTGGTGCAACATATCTGCTAGGCGTCGCATTTTTTCGTGTACTTCACACTGCTCTCTGGTGATACAAGCATTGCTCAGCTTCTTCATCCATCCCCTAATAGATGATTGTTTCAATGTATATTTTACTATTGTCTGACTAATATATTTTAAAGCTGGTTATTAAAAAATGAGAAAACATTTCAGAATGAGCTACTGAAAAAAATCCCAGTACGTGTCTTGTTTGTGTCATGTTCCTCCTTTTTTCTCATGCTCTTTAGTTTCAGTTTGTTTTCAGTTTATCATGTAAAGTAAGCTTGTAAAGTGTTACCTGCATTCTTAGTGCTGAGTGCGACAGGTTTATTAGATGACTTTAATTTTATAATAATCAGCCTGTGGAAAAACAGAAGAAACCTGAAAATGTCGGAAAACTCCACAAAAGGCCCCAGAAAACTGAGACCAAGACAGCGAAGCAGAAAAAGACAACAACCGCCAGTCCGAAGCCAGAATCCCTTCCTACAAGCCCAGCTTCCATCGAGCAAAACAGATGTGAGTATAAACAGCCGCGGCGGACAGGTAGGGTTCCTGTTAGCCCAGGGACTTAACATATAACTGCTCAGAATAGTACCGGCCATTAGTAGGTTTAGTGTTCTATATCATACAATAAAAATGCATTTTCGATTCCAGCTGAAAGATACACGTTGGATAATGAATTAACCGCCGAACATTACACTATGGCAAAATCTTTGTCCCCGTCACCGGATGCATCATCCCCAGAAAAAGTAACCCCTGAGGTGCCAAAAATCACCCCAGCACCAAAGTTTTACCCTTGTGGAGTAGACAGGAGCAATCAGTGGGCCAAATGCATGGACAAGTCTTTAAGCACACACGGAAAAGAAAAGGCTACAAAGGACATTACAGGAAACAAGTCCTCTTCTCCATCCTCCAGCATCGCGTCTCTGGTAAAATCATACAAGAAGCAATTCGCTTTACAGAGACGATTCATTCTGATGTTTGTACTTTTAAATGTATTCTTTTGGGTTTGTTCAATAGCGAATCGCTATTATTTTGGTGGTTATATGGGCATGCAGAGTGACTCTGGGAATCATCACCATTGTAATTGTGTCTTATAGTGTAAGGTCACACGCAGCTTGTGGTTTTTTCCCACTTTAAAGAACCTTTAGAAGTTTTGTTGCCTCCACTTGCAGCACGCTTTGAGCAATCAGACCCCGGATCAGCCTGTTACCGGCGGTGTGAATAAGGAGCTTTCTTCGACAGAGGAAGCCGAGCAGGAAAACTGTGAGCTGCCAAAAAGCACGTCCACTCCCGGGTCTGATAAACAAGTGGCCAAATCAGCCCTGACAAAGCAAACCCGGATACAGGTGAGTAAGAGCCACTAATAGCCCAGGTCCTTGTCATGCATGTTACTCATATTTTCATTGCCTCGTTCTGTATCCTTGCTCTAATTTACCTGTTGCGTTCAGCACCTGACCCTGTCCAAACTCGGCCAGCTCCTAATGCAGCTGGATGCAGACGGTATGCCCAGGTTTCTTGAGATGCTTTTTCCATTAAGGGAAATAATAGGGAAATACATACGGATTAACTAATGCTTATGTAGCTTAGGACCTAATCACATTTATTTGGAACTCAACGGATTTTGTGACATGATAGGTAAAAACATCTTATTTGTAAGAGGCAGTAAATGAATTCGGTGCAGGTTTCCATTTCTTCAGTAGCGGGAATTTTCCTTACATGTAAAAAAAATTAAAGAACAGAATGTCCGACAAACCCAGATTTCTGTTTATTAAAAATTACTTTTTTTCTCGGTGATGAAAAGTGTGGTGCCGAAGCAGTACTGAACCTTTTATTTCAGGACAATAACCCGGTATCAGGCCAACCTGACGGTAGCAGGAGGAGGTCGAGCTGTGAAATGCGAAACCTGAATAATCACAAATCTGGTATGTCCTGTTTATCCTCAGTGAAGCTTCCGTGTGACAGCACCTTGTATGTATGTTCATTAGGTCAAAAAGTGTCATGCTTGACCATCAAAAGAGTCACAGAAGTGACTGAGTTGGTGTTTAATTCAGTAAAAACTGTGGACAGTGGTGGGTATAAACACAAAAGTTCAATTAGTTGCTTGATATTTGCCATGGGGCTTGTGCTTTAACTCAATGCCGGGCAATTCCAAGTGATACCCAGAGTTTGTTCTCTGTGCCACGTTCCCCCGGTAGATCAGTTACTTGGGATGGCCCACTGATACTTTAAAACAGATGCACCACTGGGGTATTTAAACACTACCAGTGTCCCTTAGGAAGTGTAAATGTGTCAGAACCCCCCCTTTTTATGATAAAATGTTCTGTTAAGATGTGAATTAATCAGCGGTGTACCAAAAGGTCCCACAGTTCGCGGCAGCACGTCCAACCTGAAGCGTGTGTACAACGACTGCGAGGACATCAAACCCATATGGAGCGAGGAACAAATAAAACGCAGGAAGGGAAAACTGCTTCCACGTAAACTTTTTCCACCCACTGACGACAGAGGTAAGAATAATACGCGTCTGCATCCTATAAAGAGTTGGAGTGTAAGGGTATCCACATAGCAGCTTCATGGTAAATATATATCCATCGGAAAGGATTACATCGGCAGCTTCGCTCTGGGGAGGTATAGTAGGAGGCGTCAGACGGTCCGTGCATCTTTATGTCTCTGTTCGGTTTCAGAGAGTTTGTCCACCGTTTCTGGGAACGACGTCTTCGCGGTCGGGGGAGATACCTGGGAAGGTGACGGGCCTGATGTCAGTACGATGTGCCAGCAAATCAGCAAAGAGTTCACCAGGAAGATTCAGGTACAGCACTTGCCATGCCTTAGCTTACATTTTGTGTAAAATCAAAACTAAAAGAGTATTCCAAGGATCTGTTGGGCCACCGTGAGATATTTCGGCAGTGTAGCTGTATTTAGTAGTCGCGCTGCAGCTGAGGTTTGGAAGTTTGTGGAGTTCAGAGCGTGTTATCTATGAATCCGAGAACTAGGGGCGTTAAAAACAACACAAGATTATCTGATTTTATTAAAATGCGGGTGCGTATAGCAAGGACCCATATAATGCCAGCGGCCAGGACAGGGGGTTAATATCACACCTTCTGTGGACGAAAGCATGACCCTCATTGCAGCGCACACAAACACATTTAGACAATTTTTGAGTAATTGTCATTTTTACTTTAAAGGAACAGAACTGATGGTTCTTGTTTCAATATACAATATACATAGTTATCCGTAACAAGCCCTTTACTAGTCCATCAGGGCATCTCCCGCTCTCTCGCGCCAACTCTCCCGTCAGGGCATCTCCTGCGCATCTCTCCCATCAGGGCATCTCCCGCTCTCCTGCGCATCTCTCCCATCAGGGCATCTCCCGCTCTCCTGCGCATCTCTCCCATCAGGGCATCTCCCGCTCTCCTGCGCATCTCTCCCATCAGGGCATCTCCCGCTCTCCTGCGCATCTCTCCCATCAGGGCATCTCCTGCCCACCTCTCCCATCAGGGCATCTCCCGCTCTCCTGCGCATCTCTCCCATCAGGGCATCTCCTGCCCACCTCTCCCATCAGGGCATCTCCTCCTCTCCTGCGCATCTCTCCCATCAGGGCATCCCCCGCTCTCTTGCGCACCTCTCCCATCAGGGCATCTCCTGCGCATCTCTCGTGCTGAGCAGTAGGAAATTCTAACGCGCCTTTTAGGCGTATTGGAGCTTTTATCATCTTAAACCCTTTTCCCTGTAGAATCGTTCCAGGAAAATGGATTACTTTACAAAACAGTCATTAAAATCTACCCAGAAACATCTTACCTCCCTGAGTGTCCAAGTGAAAGAATGCAGGTCAGTTTGGATAAACACGTTAAAATGCGGGTAAACTATTCAAGGGGTCCTGTTACCACAACCCAGTTTTCTCTGCTCCAGGATTAATCACTTGGATAAGTTCCAAGGAGCCATCATGGAAGAAATCGAGAACTTCGAAAAGGATTCCCAGGCCCTGAAAGCCATGGAAAAAGAATTCACAGTAAATCTGTCTTATTAAATGATTCTTTTCAGGCCGTATGGACGTATGGCTAGTTGCTTTGTTTTTGAAGTGTTAACCCTTTCTCCGTTGCTCCGTTATATATGGACAGATCTGTCATCTTGAGGGTTCAGGTCAACAATTTCCACGTCCCTTCTCTTTGTCTTTTGCAGAATTTCTGGACACAGCAGATGCAGACATTTAGCTTGTATAAAAAAAATGAACAACGACGGTAGGTATCGATCGCTGCAGAAGATAATATAAATGTATATATTATATATATGGGAATCAGCAGATAATTATATTGTGGCTGTTATTGGGGTCTTAACATGGGTTTAATTACATATTATTTGGGGGGGGTATTGAAAAGGCTTCCTGGGTATCTTCCTAATCTGCATGTTTGTGTTGTAGGATTCGTAACCTCAGGTCGTCGCTCGAAAATAATGTTTCCCACTCTATTGACTTTGAGGAAACCGTATTTAACTCTGAAGTAGGTTCCCAATGTTTCATGTATGGTCATATTCTTTGGAGAGATCTTAAAACAAGAGACCAGAATCTAACACTAGAGGGACTGAGATGTAATGTAAGGATGTGTACGTTACTGAGAGAGTGGTAGATAAATGGAACAGTCTCCCAGCAGAAGTGGTAGAGACTAATACAGTAAAAGTATTTAAACATGCATGGGATAGGCATAAAGCTACCCTGACCGGACCAAAGACCGATAAAGGTTTGAGTCCTTAAATCAGGAAAAAGGGGCTTACTAGACGGGTCGAATGGGGCTCATCGGTTGATTCCAACCGCACAGTTATGTCATGCGCTACTTGTTCTGTCCCGTTGACCTATTGTGCAGCGCTGTGGAATATGATGGCGCTATGTAAATGAATAAATAACTCCTCATGCTTCGAGCTTCCTTTGTGTCGCCTGAAATATGGAAGGCGTTCAGCACTCTCCAAACGTTACCGTAATAGCGAGCGACGGACTAAAGCGATATTTTTGTTCATTTGACTAGATGGCCCAGCTGAAAGACAGCATGAAGCTTGTCCAGGAAAGACTTATGAAAGAAATGGTAATTGTGGCTTCACGGAAACGTGTTCATCCAGTAGCTGCCATCTGATACACTGCATTAAATATATATGGCCAGGAACACGTGTAGGGAGCACACGCGTGTTACGTATATAAAAGTTATCGTCTAAGAAAAATATTAAACGATCGGCCCTCACAGCCACCGACGGCTGTTAATGCTCAGGTCGTTCTTTAATTAGCTGCTAGGGGGGTTTAAGAACCAATGCTTTAAAACGTAGTCTGTCCAAAGACGTCTGGGGGGTCATCCACACTCCTTTCTCCGTTGAAGGGAACATAATTCTGCTTCGCTGAAGGTCCACGATTCCTTTGAGAGATCAAGAAAGAAGCATCCTTGCAGGGCCGATGAGTTCCTGGATTAGCACAGCACCCAGTATATATATGGGGGGTATATTTTTGATTGAAAGGGCAATTCTTATTTTGGGGATCTGGCTAAATCGTGTTTATCTCTCTTTCCAAAAGCAAGAAGAGGAGCTCCTCAGTGTGCGCAGGGGTCTTCAGTCTCTCTTTATGGCCGGAGCCCGGACTTTCTAAAGACTCTAGAAAAGGAAAGTCATCGGGAAGGTGATTTGTTTGGCCTTTGAATTTCAGTTCTCACAGTTGCTATTTTCATGTTTTTGTGCCTTTTTATTGTTTACGCTATTAGTTTTGATAAAAAATGCATGGTTTTAAAAGCGAATTAATTGTAACGACTCTTGGAACTTTCTTTGCTCGCCCCTAATTACTGGGTCATGTAAATTTTTACCATAAATTATTTTAGTTGGAAAAAGTATTTTTACACTTTTTTAGAACTTCTAAACACATCTGCGGAGGGTAGTTTAAAACGTCATTTCGTGCGGTCACTCGGGTGGAGAATAAAAATGCTCTGAGTGATTGAAATCAAACGTAAGAGATTTTATTTGGATGACATGAAATATCTCGTCTTTTACACAAAAGACAGACGGAAGGGACAACCTGGACATAGGGAGGGCGGTTGATGGGGAGATGCTTCTTCTCCTCACTATGCGTAGGGCAGAAAATAGACCGGGTGCTAATATGCAGAAGGGTAGAATACTGGCTGCCATGTACAGGACACCCGAGATGGGTAGCAGTCGTACATATTGGGATCCCTTAATCTTCCCTGATAATTTGGATCCTGCAAACCATTCCCTGTTTTCTCTGCCTCCTCTGACGTCTCCCCGATATGTCAGATGGGGTCTTCAGAACCGAGGTCCGTAAGCGGCAGAGGTATCAGCAGCTTTGGACCTGTTTAGAGATCCTTCCCCTTCTAATACCCGCTGCCTCCCGGGACACTCAAAGTTTGCAGAAGCACTTTCGCCCCGTTTCTCACCTTTTTACATTAAATACTCCGTATCCCATACGTTTTATTCATCGGAAAGCACAAAACACAAACGGTTGCAGCAACTTTTTCATGTTTTTTAATAAGATAAACTCAACAGGAAAAATGCTGTAGCTGGTAATCTGTCAGGTTTTTTTTTTTTTTGAAAGACATCATAAAAAAAAAGGAACAAAATATAAAACATGAAAATATTTTGCCGAGGCATTAACTTTAAGAGTTACAAAGAAACCGTGATCAGGCTGACATGTCAACGTAATACCGTATGGAGTGCTGGCCGGATATCCGGTATGCTTTTGCCGTAGTGAAGCCGAAACATGCGCAGCATCTCGCTGCAATCCAGCTTCGCACCGCAGTGTCCTTCCAGTCTCTGTCAACAACACCCAGTTCATTTTGCGTGTGTATCCTTGAGCTGTTTTTATTGTTTTTTTAGTTATGATTTTTTATTTTTTTTTTGTACTCCCCCATGTGGGGCTGATCAGTCCCCAGACATACGCGGCGGACTCATCGCGAGTCCCGGCCCCCTATCGCAGACGATTCTTCTGCGTCGCCAAAACCGCTCTCTGCGTAAATATCAGAGCGCCATGCGCTGAACTTCGAGACTGCGCGTCACTGATCCTAGCGGAACGTGGTCAGCAGCTTTACCGAAAAGTAGAACTCTCTTTCCCACAAGGAAACTCCTACGGTCTGTGATATCTGAAAAATAAAGACAGCCGGGTTAGAGAGCTCTCCTTCCACAACCTCAGCAGGAACAAAGTCAATGCTCACTATGTTACCAGTAAGACCTTCTCATTGCTTGTGCTAAAACCTCTGACTGCTGATATCTCCATGATATTACTTTACAGAGAGGGCGGTAGATAAGTGGAACAGCCTCCCAGCAGAAGCGGTAGAGGGTAATACAGTGAGGGTATTAAGCAAGCATGGGATAGACATACGGCTCCTGAATCTAAGACGAGACCAACGACTGATTAAGGTTTGAGTCTTTACAGCAGGAGAAATGGGTGACTAGATGGGGGCCGATCTGCCGGTGGGTTGTGTTTCTTTTGTCACAATAACTCTGTGATGCCCAAACTGTATTACCTGCTGCGACTCCCCCCACCCCGTGACCCGGCCCCATCTACATATTAAACGGCCATATATAAGAAGAACCAACCTGGTCAAGTGTTTGCTCGACGCATGAACTTCCATCTCATTGCTTTTATATTCATTAAGTTCCTTTCGAATAGCGGCCTGAAAATATAAAAACACGAGACGATTAACATAATGCACCCCTTAAAAATGAAGTAGAAGTAGTGCGTTTGTGTCGTAGACCCCATTCCCCCCGCTTTAGATCGCTGGGCTGTCGCTAGGTATTCCTTAGACCGTTGTAGACTTCCTTCTTACCTTGTCTGCCGCAGATAGTCTCGTCCACGGCTTGTCTGCCCTCCTGTCGTAATCCTGCGCTTTCGCCACCTCCACGTAATCGCTGAACCGTATCAGGATTTTCCTTTCTCGCAGTTCATCTACAGTCGGTCTCTGATTCAGCTGCACGCGGAACAAAAAAACTTGTTAAACCCTGGCGTGACATTCGGCGTCTGAGCCGCCATCATTTTGTCCAATACATTATTATTATTATTATTATTATTATTATTATTATTATTATTATTATCAGAAGCTTTGTCCAATACATTGTTTATTATTATTATTATTAATAATATTATTAGAAGCTTTGGCCAATACATTATATATTATTATTATTAACCCCATAAAAACAATGAATTGTGAGCCCGTACATGTACAGGCTTTGTCATGAAGGGGTTAATAATAATATTATCAGAAGCTCTGTCCAATACATTATATATTATTTTTATTAATATTATCAGAAGCTTTGTCCAATACATTATATATTATTATTAATATTAATAATATTATCAGAAGCTTCGTCCAATACATTATATATTATTTTTATTAATATTAATAATATTATCAGAAGCTTTGTCCAATACATTATATAATTATTATTAATAATAATAATAATATCAGAAGCTTGGTCCAATTCATTATATATTATTATTATTTTTATTAATATTAATAATAATATTATCAGAAGCTTGGTCCAATACATTATATATTATTATAATGAATAATAATATCAGAAGCTTGGTCCAATACATTATATATTATTATTATGAATAATAATAATAGAAGCTTTGTCCAATACATTATATATTATTATTTTTATTAATAATAATATCAGAAGCTTTGTCCAATACATTATATATGATTATTATTAATATTAATATTATCAGAAGCTTTGTCCAATACATTATATATTATTAATAATAATAATAATATTATCAGAAGCTTTGTCCAATACATTATATATTATTAATAATAATAATAATATTATCAGAAGCTTTGTCCAATACATTATATATTATTATTAATAATAATAATATTATTAGAAGCTTTGTCCATACATTATATATTATTAATAATAACAATATTATTAGACGCTTTGTGCACAGCAGGTAATTTCCCCATTGCAGCGGGATCCGATGAGAATGAATAAACGGACCAACTGACTTCTCCCTGTTTCCCGCACGATTCCCGCTTTTATTGGGCAAAGAAATTTCCAGAAGCACGGCTCACCTTTCTCGTTAGCCTTTGCTTTATCTCACGTCGTTCTTCTTGTTCCGTCTGGTCGTTTCTTTCTGCGGAATACCAAGAAACCAAACCTTTAATTTTTTTTAAGTTCTTTTTACCAACAGAACACACAGACGGCAACATTCTTTTTATTTTTTTTATTTTTTGCAAAGCTCACTTTGGTTGGCGCTTTTCCGGGGTTAATGCCGCAATTTCTATTTGGACCCAACAGCTTCATTAAATAAAGCAGAACCACCTGCCATATTTATGAACCGCTCAGAATCGCGTGACTTGCGGCTGCTTTAAATCACCCCGAGAGGTAAATAGACACGCGTGTACAGATCGCAGATGACTGCGTGTATTTATCGCAGATGGCTGCCTGTAGCAGGAATTATTTGGCAAGCGAGATGCTCCAACCTGCTAAACATCAACCGATTTAACAACGAGCGCCGATCCCAACGACAGTCGGATTCCCACGGCTGCCCTTTGTCTGAACTAGGACTCCATTTCTTTCCTGCGGGGTCTTCCCCGGGAAGGAGCGGACGGCTCTTACCACTCCACGGAACGCCTCTGCACACAAGCTAAAAATAACCCCCGTGCTGCAGTGGGAGTGGGAGGAATACATTATCTGCCGGAGGGTAACGCTAAATTAGATTGCTATTTCTGGCGCTGTCAGCTAAATAAAGATCCAGGTCAGTGTTACTAGGACTGGATCCGGAAAAAAAAAAAACAAGCTTCCTCAAAATATCAGGGATTTTTGCTTTCGAGAAGCTTTGTCAACAAAGGCGGGAAGGAGCTTCCCCGTCACTCAAACACAAAGGCTTTCATGTGATGTAACATCTCTCTGAGTGAAACACCGGTGGGATCGCCTCTTTGCCCCGCTCGGGGTAATGCCTTCTGCGCACAAATTGTTTTGATTTTATATATATTCCCATATAAATGCTTAAAACGCAGCCGTATGGCCATCATTTAATAATAGACAGAGCAGGTTGTTCTCTGATGTTCAGGGGTGGCTTTAAATGTGTCCTGTATCAAGGATTGTGTGTTGCTGTGTTGACATGTTGCGTGACACTGGCGTGTGCATCTAACCCCTTACTCTGATAGGGGTACGGGGTATGCTTTAAAAAAGACAAATCCAAAGGTGTTTTACCCATCAGGGTGGATTACAGGTAGTGTTCAGCGTGTATTAACTCCCATATACCGGTTTAGGTACCTGTGTGGTTACTGACTCCAGCACTGATGGCGTTAAAGCCGCTAATACTGTACTCCCAGTACTAAATACAGATGTACTGGGGTACTTTGCATTATGCCAGACGGGGAGTTTTGTATGCGGGGGGTGTAAGTGTGCCCTGGCGGAGGCGGTGTCCCCCCTCTTGGGCACTGAGTGTATCCTCTGTTGAATGGGATTTCAGTATTGTCTCTAAGCAGAAGAGCCCTTCTGCAGATAGAGACATCACGAAGCCATTAAGCAACAGATTGCCGTCCTTGACTTTTACTTTTAGCCGCCGGGCGCCGGCAGCAGACTGTGATCGGTGATGCCAGCACTCGGCTGATTCTAGGAATACCCCCGCTATTCGAGGCATGGCGGGTTTGAAATGCCCTCGTGTGGAGCGAGGCTGGTGTAATTGTATATTTATATGCCTCTTAAGTTCCTATCCCTCCTATGGATGAATGCAATTTCATACAGACAAAGAAAAACACATTTAAAACCCTTATTAACAACGGGGGATTACAGAGGGAGACGGCAGGGTGCGGGTTCCTTGTCTTTGGGGTTTTGGGGGCATAACTGGAAATTTAAAGCCCCTTTGGCTACATCTTACCTACCCCTGAGACTGTCGTTTTTGCTTCTGCTGGCCTCAAATTAAATCTCATGAAATACAATGAAAACGTGAGGAATAGGGGAGGAAACTGCAGATTTGGGTTCAGGCTATTAAATGCAAGTCTTAAGTAACCGTCTAAATGATATGGCTTAGAACCTAAAGCCTCGCCTAAAAATAAATCCTTGTACCATTCTACTTAATTAATGTGTTTATTAAATCTTTGTTTATGAAGGAAGAATTGGTGAAAAGCTCCCATGTCTAAGACAATCGCCTAATTTCTAATAATAAATTATTATTATTATTGTTGTTTTTGTTGTTGTAGTAATTTAGGTGCATTAATCTAATAGATTGGTGAGGCTTATCCTTATCAGAGTGAATAAGGGGTATGTATATATATATATATATATAATAACCTCTCCTTGGCCCAATCCCATCAGTTAAAGGGTAAAGGGCCAAGGATAGAGCTGGCGGCCCCCCGCTACACCAGTAGGATTAGTAAATTAGCGAATGTTAGGGTCATGGGGCTGGGGGGGAAGCAGCAAAAAAAAAAGCCATGAAGACAGGTGCAGAACACGTGAGGAATGGCAGGCTGGCTCTTCGCTGCATCGCTGAGCGGGGCAGTTGGAGAGGAAGCTGCCAAACGGCCCAAACAGGGGCATTTAATTAATCAGATCCACCACACGTGTCCTAGGGGTGTGCCCACCGCTCTGGGACGCAAAGAGTTGCGTTTTATGGCGAGCCATTCCTGACATCAGAGAAAGCTTTTCTTTTTTCTTTTACAAGAGAGACTTCTGTCTACATGAGACGCAGCCCATAAAGCACGATCCATCACAGTATAAACACCGATGCCGCCAAGCCACGCGCCAATATTTAACATTTTTACACGGTGCGTCAAGTCATTCCGGGGGTCCGTCTGAACTCTGCGTAAGCCAATCAAAAATATAAAGCGACCAGTATTCGGGGACGAGGAAAAGCTCTTACAACTCCCATCATGCACAGCTATCATATGGAAGCCTGTGTACAGATTTGTATTTTTTTTTTGGACAGAATACAAACAATGGAAAGGATCCGATACTCACGTTTCAGAATATTCCTTCTTTCCAGCTCTTCCACGGCAGGTCTTTGGCTCAGTCGCCTGCGGAAAAACACCAGAATCACGTTTTGCACCATGCTGGCCGCCGGGGGGTTAATTCTACGAGTGTCACGAGGCAAGTCACTTCTATTCCCAGGCAGTGGATTTAAGGGATCTGTCCTGCTTAAATCTACGCTTCCTCGCTCGGGGACGTCTCTGCGCTGAAGCTAGACTCTGAAGGGATCTGCCGTTTCTAGGCAGTGATACGATGTAACAGGTGGGGAGGGTTACAGGCTCTGCGATGCTCTGTGGACAGACGCAGCTCTGCTTGTCAGCTCAGGCACAGAAGAAAGCCTTGTATACAGCTCTGGGGTCCCGCCCACCTGTACTGCCTCGACCAATCAGCCGGCGTGTGCTCACGCTGAGCCTGCATAACAAATGAGGCTTCCCCGTACTACTACAAACCACCCCCTCCACTGCAAGGAGCTCGAGGCCAGCACTCGGCACGAAGCTGCTTCATCCTGTGGTCTAAACAGCTTCGGTGTGAACAGAAAAATAAAAAGCAAGGGATAAAAAAAAATAATAATAATGACTGCAATTTACAGTTTCTGGAAATTTTACATTTATATTTATAAATTACTATTGTTATGTTTGAGTTATATGGCGCCAGCTACTCCTGCAGCGCTTCGTGCCGTCTGTACATTCTGACAAAACTAGAACCCACAGACTGAGACGAACCCATACATTAGGTAAAGAGGGCTCGGCTCGCAAGCTTACAATCTATTCTGGATCCCACAATATATCCCGATGTCAGATAATAGACCCTGAAGATTGCGGGGAAACGAAGCGGGAGAAATCCCATGCAGACCTTTGTAGGATTCTTAGCAAAGGTAGAAAAGATGTAGCAATGTGTAATGATACTTTAGATACATTTTGCATCTTATGTATTCGGCACCCATACAGATTCAGCTCCTCTGTCTGATAGGGGGATGCAGACCCCCAAACCGCTGTTTACTGGGACCCCCCAGATGAATGAGATTGGAGTAAAGCAATTAAATCTTACAAACCATGATTTACCACTTCATTCCAACAAAGGGGTTATAGAGGCAACCAGCCGTTCTCTAATTCCCGTAGAACCTGGAGGCATCTCGTGGAGAGGTGCGGTGGACATTCTCAAACACTGGTGATTCCGTCGCGGATCGACACCCTGCGCTTATATCGGCGGGATACAGAATATGGAGCCACAATACACAGTCTATGTCTAGCCCTATACATCTCCCGATGGCGCTATATAAAACAATAAATAATAATAATAATCATCTCTTGATGGTGAGATGCAAGGTTCAACCATCCGGTTGCCTTTCAAGGGGAGCCTGGAAAGGGTTACAGCTTATTGACATCAATGTCTCTCCCGGAACCCATCTCAAGATCCCTTGTGGGGAATGATGCCCAACGTCTGGGGTCCTGGTACCTCTACATGTGGCCCTACGGGTCAGCTACCCCCTTTAACAGCCCTTGGATGGATGGAAAATGCACCAACTGTGAGCAAAGGGGTCCAACGCTTATGGGACTGAAGAGGTTAAAACACAATAAATGCAAGATCTGTATGAAATTATCCTCATTTCTCGATCCGCAGGTAACGCCCGGGACACACTGTATCCCTCTTTATCAAATCATCACGGAGCCTTAATTAGGTGCATTCAATGTGTACGACGGGAAGGGTCCCGGGAGGATCGGCAGCCGTCGGATCGTCCACTCCAGCCGCTCTCCTGAGTTTCTTAGTACAAAGCAGAACATTCTTTACCGCCAAGTAATTGTAACGTAATCAGAACGAGTGGAAATCATGAGAGATTACAGCTTCGTGACTGTCGTTCGCGGAGACTGAAGCCGTCCGAGCGCCATTATTCTTACATGATAACTCGGCTCTCACAAACAGTCTAACAATGCGAACAGAAGGAACCCGCGACCTCGCTCTAAGGATAATATCAGATAATATATATATGTGTGTAATGGAGCTCGGTACCATGTATATCGTAAGAATTCTGTAATGCAAATTCGAAAGCCCCATATAAATCCATCTTGGGGGGGCGATCTAAGGAGACGGGGACAGCCTGTACTGGCGGCTGGAGACGGATCTTACCTTTAATGGTTCGAAGACTATAAATATCTGATTTTATAGACGCATCTTTGTCACTTTGAAACAAAGACAATTATTTACAAATTCTGCTCTTCTACAGGATATAAAAAGACTTATGAGGATTAAAATCAATGTCCCCCGGGGGCCGAGAGCAGACTATACGGTTGCCATGAGAACCCCAGATATTATAAATAAATTAAAACCTCTCCACTCTAATTAGATCAAGTGCCTTATGGGTAGTTGGGTACCTGTGTTATTGGCAGCGATCACGACTGCGAACACGCGTGAAACATAGAGTATAAGAACACGGACAAGAGGATTCGGTATTTTGGGTTGAAAGTGTTTAAAACTTTGGAAATATTATTCTTTCTGCAACAAAATGATCAGCGAAAAGTTCATTTGGAACCCACCGCATTAAGGTGGATTACGGATAGTAAGGCTAAGAGAGGACGGCAAAGTGACTCCCATTCACAGGACAATTGTTTTATCTGAAAATTCTATTTTTTTACCTTTATTTATCGGGATTTTTGGCACATTTTTAGTTTTGGGGGAAAAAACAGAAAAACCGGATTTGGAAGAAGTGATTGAGTTAAAGTATCCAGTAAGTGTGAGGTGCGTCGGGCAGTCGCTTCAGATAAGGCCCCCAATGTGTAGAAGCCGGTCTGATACTTGGGTGCAATAGAAGCTTCAACAATACATGGGGGCATGCGCAAGAGATCAATGTGTAAAAAGGACATGGCATGTGCGGATGGGGGGTGACAAAAGGAGCTTCAACTATTTGCTTGTGGACCGGCCCAATTTTCAATAGTAATGTCACAATCAAAACATAATGATCTATTACATCAGTGATGACATCACAGAGGGTTACTCTGGCCTTGTATGAGCCAACAGAAATTAACCTAAAACCAATTCCTCTTCAGGCCAAAAAATACCAATATTTGGCATTATCTCAACTTTCTGCTGATAAAATCTTACTAATAAAATCTGATTTACATTTTGATTAGATGGGGTAAATTTCCTTTATAATTTTCCACGCACTCTTGAGTGTGAAGGTGATGCTATTTCAGTACGTTTGGATACTATATATAGCTCGGTGGTTAAAAATATATATTTCTGTGACTATTTATACCCCAAAAGCAGCCGTCAGCGTCTGTAGTTACAGAGAATGACAGATCTGATTGTTTCCACAAGGTTATTTTCTCTTACAAAAGGTGTATTTAAGGAAACCCACACAATGCGTTGAAAAGATGGCGCTTTGTCTAACGTGTCCACATTGCCGCGGAATACAAGCTGCCGGCTTATCCACAAACATTCTTTCAGCCGCTTCCCGACAAATCAAAGCACTCGGGTACGGCTGGCAGAGACCCTGCGGGTTTACGGAAGGGAGGACTCTATTTAAAGGGACAGGGTATTGGGGGGGTATTGACTCACAGGAGGGAAATATGATTTTGTGGTAATACCCCACCGTGGATAGGCAGGGCAAGTCTAGGCAACTGTGATTAAAGAGGAGCTTGAAAAAAAGTGGCTACAAAATGAATCAGAGGAAAGGAGTCACTGAGTTATGAAGAAAGGAAGGAGAAGTTGAATTTGTTTACATTAGAAAATATGGAAGGGGTATGATGTCATTTTACAGATACATACGAGGACAATGCCAGACGCCGTCTGACGAGCTGTTCGTTAATAGGACTGCGGAAGAGGCCGTCCGTTCAGACCGGAAGGAAGGAATTTGGGTCTAAAGCAGCAAAAAAAAGGTTCTTTACCGTAAGAGCCCTAAAGGCACCAAATTATTCTCTAAGAAGACGGACGGGAATTAAAAATGGCCTCTGCAGCAGAACGGGAGCTAAAATGTGACGAGGAACCCGAATATCTACATAGGGTGATCAGTATCAGCAAAAAAAAAAGCAAGGCGCTGATGCGACTTTATACCGCCTAGAAGGCTGAAGCCGCATCGCCGCCGAGACAATGATGAATTAGAGACAATTAGCAAACAACCCAATCCCCTCGAGATTGTTTGTTTATTCACTTTTGGACCAAAAATGCTGAGTTACATAAAAAATAGTTTTATGAAGACCGGAGAGAAGGACGGAGTCCCAGATTTCATACGGAAACTTCGTAGGAGTCCGTATTTATTCAAATCACGCGAATACCCCAATAATCACTTTATATTGCTGCGAGGTTTCCGCGTTTGACTAAAGCTACGCTTTTTATTTTAAATCACGGGGGGGGGCAGGAAAAAGGTGCTTTTATTAAGAAACTGGATAAATGGAAGATGGCCGTGTTTGAGGTTTTTTTTATCAGCGGTTACATCATTCCAAAGAACTGAATTAGTCTGGAAAGGTGTGATCAGACGCTAGACACGCGTTGCTATGACTGCTGGGGAATATGCGCCATCTTTGTTACAGCCAGATTGTACAGAATTAAAAGGGATACAATATTTGCTTGTGATCTCATCGCCGTGATACAATCGATGAAAGATCCCGTAAATGGGCATAATTTCGAGTAAAACTATATGATGCAAAGTGTATCAAAGTGTAGCACGGGATGTGCTAATCGCACAAATGATCGTCGGTCAGATCCTGGCCTTCAGGGTTGGCAGAAGAACTAGAATGTGTGTTTGCTGCCCGTTCTGCGGTATAACTCATCACCCTTCTGGTCTGGAACTTGTTGCAATAAACATTCCAATAAAACAATGAAAAGCTCTTTGGAATGCCGCGGAAAAGGCTCCCGAGATCTCAGCGATGAGTTCATCAGACAAGACGGAGCTCCGGAGGAACGTACTGATCCGGCACAGCGGCTCTGTGTACATTCTGCTCCCAAACACAGCTCGCCGAGGACAATAACAAACCGAAACAATGAATCCACGCAGGCCGGCCTTGTACAGAGCGTGCGCCGGCAGATCCGAGGCATCCAGATGCTTTCCCAAACGGCCCTGACATGCGTTTGTCAACAAGGTGGGAGGATTAGCGCGAAAAACACACAAATCCCTATTATTCTATCAATTCTATTAATGGCGAGTGTATTATCCGTCTCTTTAGCCTGCAGCCCACGGAGATGCCGCTAAAACATATCAAGCCTCACGAGCCCATTCATTACACGATGTGGCCTGAGTGCTAGGGTGCTGTTATATTGTGAACGGGACTCAAAAACACATATGATTCAGGGGGGTAACCACCCGTCGTGTATATGGGGGCTGTTATTATATATATTTACGCTGAAAAGAACGGACAACTGAGAAGGCATTCAGGATGTCCTTAGAACTGAAAAGGTGGACCAATCAGTAGGAAGAGGGGAAATTGTTATGATGAAGAACTGTTAGAAGAAGACAATACATTATGCTGTAAGAAGATGGACAGACCACGGCTTAGGACAGGATAGGGCCGCTATACGATCGGACCCTCTAGTAGGCGTAAGGTCCCCGGCGACCCCCGATTTGCATGAATAATTGTAATTATAATCTGGATGGGGGGGGTCATGCGCCCCCCCCCCACGAGAGAGCTTTCAATACACCGGAATACTCAACAATGACCATCAGAAGATTACGCCAGACACAGGGGGGGGGGCGTTCCCATGGAGGTGTCTCGAAACGGCAGAAGAGTAACAGAGAACTAAGAGGTTATCGCCCTAAAAAATGGGCAATGTCATTTAGACACCGAATATGAAAAAAATAAGAGCTTGGAGGACCAGGTTTCACGCTTATTCAGCAAGAACGTCTTTTACGGTGTGATTAAAATTCAAGAATCTGGGAAACAAACAACAATTTGCAATAATGTATCTTGGGTGAAGAGGAACGCCTCACAACCTCTCTATTTAGGATACAGCTCAGTAAATACATGTGATTGTTATCATGCTGCAGTTTGTGTTCAACTGCGAAGGGAAAGGGGTTAACAGGTTTTATTTTATTTTAACCCACGGTTGGCAGGAGCTGGTCCTGCCCCGGTATAAGAGGAATGGATGATGGTAACGGCAGGTCTGCTATGATAGGCTGTGATATGGATTCCCCCCCTGTCATCGCCTGTTGTTGGGCAGGATAAATTCTATATGTCAGTGAAATGTAAACCTACGTGAGCTTCCCAGGGAGCGGGGATAACGGATCTTCCCGCCACCTCCCTCCGTCCCCTGAGAAGGCTCTCCGTGTGTCTTACACCTTGCAATATGCATTATATAGAATGCTTATCCACAGCAGGACATTATAAGTTATATATACATATAGTAGGCATAATACCATCCACCTGATTCTGATGACCATAGTTTCTTTATATCGAGCGTTATTGGTGTTCACGTTGATACATTTTACATAAAATGTAAGCTTTTTGGTGAATCAGAAACCATCTAATTACAGATCTCCAATCATCACTGCGTTGTCATTTCTATCTAAAACACCCAACTAAGCGGGCATTCATTAACCCCCTTTATGTTGCATAAACAATGCATATTTCATCTAAATATTACCTTGTGGATCATTGAAACAAGAAAGAATAAATTAACCAACAAGCCGGACACCTCTGGTCAAGGAATGTCACCCTCTACGCCATTACGTGTCCGATGTGACCCACTGGGATCTAGCGATTTCTCTTTGAAGACCACTTTTAAATGATTTTGGGCAGCATGGACCCACTTCCAAAACTATGGCTGATAATTCCATACAAAAATAACCAAAAAAGTCTAATTTATTAAATAATAGTTTAAGACATCTCTGTCCAAAAGACCTGAGGACCATCTTGACCTGTCCTGGGGAAAACCTGAACCTCAGGACTTTGGGAAAATGTAATTTGCGTCTTTTTTTTACCATGGCTATTGTGATCAAGATTCTCAATTTCTCAATTTGAAACCAGTAAGAGAAGGAATGGGCATTCGAGACACCCGGCACTAGATGGAAACATAGAATGGCAGAGTTAGCGTAGAAGTATCTGGCGTAGAAGATCCATTAAACACGAGACATATTGTAACGATGGAGTCAGAAATTAGGTGATCTGCCAGCTCCCGGATCAAGATCCAGCTCTGTCTGCTGTTCTCTCCTCCCCATAACTCAGCCAAGAAGAAGGAAAGTGCGTTTCGTGATTTTCTTTATACTGAGAGCTTAAGCCTCGACGTGACTTTCCACGTCAGGCCAACTGGTCAATTTGGCTCATGTTACGGGATCTGTCTACAATGGCACCGCATGTCAGTGCTGCGGCACTCAAAGGCCTGTCGTGTCCCGAGATTAATAAGAAATAATAAACATAGCATAGAATACAAGCCCAGTCATTATCTGATAGCATCTATTGCAGCTACAAAGTCCAGCTCCAGCTAGGGGAACGCTTGGTATTTAAAAGTCATTCAAAACTTCCCAGTAACGCATGCCAGTAATGCAATAATGCTGATCCCACTGGTGGTCCACAGATCCCACCAAGCGGACGTGGACCCCCCACGCTGAGCTTACAACCATCTCACAGGTGGTACAGGTCCTGGTGGAGCCATGGGTGGTAAGAAGCCCCCAGAAAAAGCAAGGGGCTCCAGTAGGTGGCATATCCCCCCCAAAGTGTGTACCTGGCTCCCATATATCAGGCTTCTGGTGGTGAAATACAACCAACAAAGGAAGATAGAAGATACTATGAGTGACATGTGCCCCCCCCCCCGACAGAACACACACCGCTCTCGTGGATGGCAAATGGATGGACGTATAGGAAATATGTTTTTTTCCCGTACAGCACAGACCTGAATAAGCAAGTAGGACACTACTTGGAAACACGCAGGGTTAATATTAAATCCGTACCCCTGTACCCCCTGATTTACACATGTCCCCGCGCAGGCATCTCTGTTGTTGGTCTGTGATGTTCTGCCGTACCCCGTGCCCGGTAGTAATCCGCACAGAGACCGGTTATTGTTTTTATTCCACTAATTACTCTTCCTGCGCTGCTTCCTCGGATTAAAGACATCAGATTTTCCAGGATCTTCCTGTTGATTTGTCAGGTGTACCTGGATCGTTCGTGACTCTCAACCAGCTTGTGGTTTCACACGTGTCCTGTGCATGAGTCTTATATATACAGTATTATATATATATACAGTATAATATATATATATATACTTATATATATAAACCTTCTGTAATGAGATTTATAGATGGAATATATCAAGAAGGCAGCTCTACAACAGAAGTTCTGAATCCTTTGTACTAACATTAAAGTTCCAGCGCAGAACCTCAGAAGCTGCAGAACATGACGGTGCCGTATAACTCAATAAATAATAATAATAATACGGCCGGTCCTCGCGGGGCTGCTGATTAATCAGCCATCTGGTCCATGGGACAACGCGTACTTCGCATAAAGCACTCTCTTTATGCACGCCGAGAAATACATTTTCAAAGGCAGGAGAAAGGCGCACAAATTGTGTAGGAATATGCACGATTGCATGTAGAAAATTATTATTTATTGTTTTATATAGCGCCATCGTACTCCGTAGCGCTGTACAATGATTAGATCAGGTTCCTTTCACAAACATGACATTGGCCTCCAGATGGTTGTTTCTTCTTGCTACATCAGGGGTTATTGGTGTCCTCATCCCACCCATAAGATTTTTTACCCTGACTGGGGGGGGCAACAGGAGGAGCCCACCCAACCAACTCTTTTTACTGACAACTTCATAAAAAGGAAGACCCCCTAAAAGCAAGCATGAGCATCCCCCCGTAGACCTCATAGACCCGAGGACCAGTTATGGATCGGCCAAGGACTTTTTTCCCTATTCACAAAAGGGGTCCCTCAGACAGATTTTTGGGGCAGTGTTACAAACCCAGAGCTAATTAGTCCTCGACAAATGTTATAATCTGTTCTGCTCTAAATTAGCAGCCAAATACGTTAAAAACAGCTCGGAGAATCATCCCCTCCATCTGGCTTGTGCACTTCTCCAGCGCAGAATATATAGAAATATGTTCCGGAGAATTCTCGGAACGTGGCAGCGAGACGCGCGTCTCAGCTCGAGGTGTGAACTTGTCATTCTGTGCAAATACCGGCCGAACTATCAGATGTTCTAAACAGAACGTTCTCCAACCCGGATACTTTTTATCATCGCTGGTTACGGTACGTCACGTACACCTTCAGACCAACATTGCTCATATATTAGTGCGGAGACGGCTTAATAATACTCATATCGTCACATCTGACGTGGACATAGCTAAGTCTACGTAGATGTGTTTGGTGGCATGTCCACTTCAACGGGGACAGGATGGAGAATGTGCATGATGATATCATCCCAAAATCTTACTTTACAAACCTATTATTATAATTTTTATATTATTATTATTTTATTATTATCGTTATTATTATTATCGTTATTATTATTATCATCATCCTTATCCATAGTGTGTAATTCTTGTATCTTGGGGAAGAGGAATTATTTCACCCAAAATGTAACCACTGGTTTCTAACTTCTAAAAATGGAACATTATTTTCCCTATCACCATGGTTACCTGGTCTCCGGTACACCACATTCTCTATTAAAATTTCAGCTCATCAGATATTTCTGTGTACTGGTCGGGAACTCTGGGAGCTTTTAGTTTCTAGGAATTAGGGCTTATACAAAATTTGGAACTGAAAGAGCATTCATACAGAGTATTTGTGGAGTTTGTGGATCATATATATACATATACAGTAGATAGATAGATAGATAGATAGATAGATAGATAGATAGATAGATAGATAGATAGATCAAAGGATAGATGGATAGATCGATGATAAGTAGATAGATGGATAGATGATAGATAGATGGAAGGGTGGATGGATGGATAGATAGATAGATAGATAGATAGATAGATAGATAGATAGAAAGCTATGGTCGGTTTTTGTGGACTGGCTAAGGAACAGTTTCTGAAACGAGATCCGGAGAACCACTAATGGCCCAGAATTTACAGATAATCTATTTTTATGGCCAAAAATTAAAATAAGGACCATTGGAGGTCCTTAAATGAAGGGTTTTAGAAACACAGGACTATGGCGGCTTACGATTCTTAAATTAAAGGGGTTAATGCACAGTTTCACAGTCGCTGTTGCATTTTCCGTCGATCGATATTTTCCCGCTAAGCATCGCGTTCTCAGCTCAGGAAAAATACCCCCGATGGATTTCCCCGAGCCGCGGTTTGCGGAGTTAACATACTAATCGCAGGCGAGGGAGACACCAAATCATTTACTCCCTTCCTCCCCCCAAATTGCTAAAAATAGAGAGACACCAAATCAAATTCCCTACAATGCCGGAGGGGTCTGTCAGAACCATATTCAGGAAATTAGTCAAGCCCGATGTGACGTAAGGCCGGGGGAGCGATAATATAACCTGATGACAAAGATCGACGGAGTGAAATGATCATTTTATAGGGATCTCCAGAATTTGATGCGACAAATCTTTCCAGAAATGGGCAACGCCAGCCATGGCATCTATACGGAGAACGGATCCGCAGACGCGGTCAATAAATACACCGAGTTTCAACGAATACTTCAACGCTTCGCAGGGAAATTGCATAAAATTCAGACGATCAGACTGAGTTATCTACGTTCCATGGTTATTATTATTATTATTATTATTGCGATCGCATGTACGTTTCCCCCAAATGAGACATCGCTGGCGTTATTTGCCAAACAGCTCAATACTTTTTGGGAATAGGCATGCATTAAACTTTTTAGAGAGAAACGGGAGGTTAAAGAGAAGATCTAAATTTTAACTATTTTTCCTCCATATATACATGAAAAAAGTTTATTTTAGGACCTCTCTAGTAAATGCTCTTGATTAAACTTATAATATAATAATAATAATATAATAGTAATATAATAATAATAATAATATACATTTTTGGACCAGTCCTGAAATAGAATACTGAAGTTTTGGCAATGAAATGTCCCAATAATTTAATGGCCAAAAGCATATATTTTCTCAAGAGCCGAAAGGCGTAATACATATGGTCCAACTTCACAGGAGAAACCCGGGGAAGAACCCGCTGGGAAAGCCGGAGACACCCATTACTTTAGACATCTCCATGTGGAATTCCAAAAAAGTTAGTGACCCAAAATCTTAAAGTTCGAACAGCGCAGGGGAAACAGCCCCAGAACGTCTCTTGTTGGCCAAATCCTTCTACGTCGATACCCGTTAACAACCCTCAAAATAAATCACGCTTTATCCCCCTCAATGCAAATAAAATGTTAGTTAAATGTACTGAGAGTCGTTTATTTGTAGTTTTTTAACCACAGGTCTGTTCTGTAATTGTTGGGTAATTCCGAGACTGTTCAGCGGCTCAGACGCTCGAAATACGTTTGGGGATTTAGGCTGACGTATTATGGAGATAATTAGCTATTTTGACGTCATTCTTTCATTTAAAGTGTTTTTTTGGGGGGGAAAGAGGTGAAAGCAACATCATGAAGCAGCTTTGCGAGGCTGGGCCCAACTGCTGTGCGTTTTCCCGTCACCGGAGGAGAAAATTGCAGAGTATGGAGCTCGGCTCCTACATGCCGCTTGCGTATTAACGCTCTAGATTTCTAGATTCAACCGTATAATCAGACGACTCTGCGGAACAATCACAGTCACTGAATTCACATCCAGAGCCTTTTGTTCATGACATTAAAAGTGTTTAATGTGAATCCGTAAACGCGTTTCGCTACAATGTAACACCAGACAGCATTGTCTTTCTCCGTACTTATTCTAAACACTTTGCATCATTACCCGCAGACGAGCAAATGCTTTCAGCTCCCTTAATTCAACGTGGAAATGAATTACTTGCAATTTTATGTCTTTTATGAAAACAACACAATATTCACATTTTGTGACTTTTTAAACTTTTGACTGCAGAACGAGCTGATTTAATTTTCTGTGTTGCTAACATTCTGACCTTGTTCATCAGGATACCGCGTGGTGGGATCGTCACAAATGAACTTAAATGTGTCATTTTTCTCCAATTCGATATCAATGATAAATTATTTAAGGGTATTTTTTAATAAATAATAAAAAATAAAAATATTTATTTTTTTCAATAAGTAATAATAATAAAAAAAAGAACGAATAAAAATTACAATAATAAAAATAATTTATTATTATAATTTGTTGAAAAAGATTTTTTTTATGGAATTCAATGGTAAAAACCAAGATACTTTTCAAATATAGCCTTAAAAGTGGTTTAAGAAAATGGCAGGGGACAAAAAGATTGGCATTTGGTCGTCTTAATTAACCGAACATACCATTCGCGGTTTGGCGTTACTAAAACCAGAGAAACGTGGGTTAACATCTCGCATACATGTGCGTGTTAAGCCGCCGACCACGTGTCATCTTAAGATGAAGGGCTATTTCTGCTACATATTTAATGCTTTGTTTTTTTAATCGTGCGCTCGAGGCTTTAATTTTTATGGATTATCAGCTGAATCTCTGCAACGGTATTGATCACATCCAGCCTGGCCACCAACAGCGAGCTGATGATAGAAATAGTTCCGCAAACTCCATGCTGTGTTTTATAGGAGAAAGTTCAGCGCTTGCTTCGCCCACCCGGTCACGTTTTTGGTTAAGGGCCGGCACATGGAAATCCCACAAAGCCCTGCGGAGTTGCCACATTTCAGCATCCCATCTTCAAAACAGCCCCGTGATCCGTGTTATTAACTCCGCTACAACGCCCCCCCCCCGGGTAACGAGGTCGCCATCAAACGGCCGCTAAAGGTCGGCACGAGAAGCGTTCAAACCCCCGAAGGGAGCTCCACGTGTAACGAGGCGGCTAAAAATAGCATTCTTTATTGCAGGTGATTTAGAACAGGAAAAGGATTAACAATGTATGTGACTTGGGTGTTCGTTTGGTGGACTGATGTTGCAAACTGTATCTCAAGTGGAAAACTCTAATTCTGGAGAAAAGACAATTAAGAATCACGCGCAGTTTTGATCGCCAGAGGTCTCGCCAAAGCTCGAATTTTCAGCAGCCGTTGGAATTCATGCCCAACACACCCGGGGCTGATTTTCAAAAACAAAAGGCTCCGGGTCACCCAAGTTTTGGCATCGTTGGCTTGTTTACTGATGTCGCACGTGCTGATGGAAACTGAGGAGTCTCTAGATGGCCCACAGTAGAAGATATCGATGTCCTAAAAGGACAACAATTGCCAAGTGGAAGCGAGCCTGCAGGAAACCAGTGCCAATTATCTCCCTAGGCGCGCACGCACTCGCACTATCCCCCAGCCCATTCTCTATATCACATGCAGACGCATTGTAGCCACAAACAATCATGGTCGTCTTTAACATGGGGTACATCTACTCTGAGCCCAGGCTTATCCTAGGGGCTCACAACAGCTGTCCCTTGGGCCCCCTCAACATCCACCCCAGTTCTTCAAGTGTTTTCCGTTCTGCACCCACTGAACAGCAAACTGCGCGGCTCTGTGACCCCCTTCAATGGTCATCAGAAAAGCTGTGAGTTTGCCAAGACTTTCTAGAATAACATTAACCTCCCAAATAAAGGGGTCTGAGAAGCGTGAGCCATTATCCATCGAAAGACATCATTATCTGCATGAACCCTACCTGAAATAACTTCACACACCTGCAATTATCCCGTCGAACCCCCCCACCCCCTTTTCCAGGTAACCACCTAAACTGAAATTGTGCCTTGATAGCAGCTGAACGAAATGACTGATAATCCCCCAAATACATTTCCAGATAATGGTTCCAGCAGTTGCTTGGTTACCAGAAGCCACGATCTGAGCGTTAGGCGTGATCCTGCTCAGCGGCATGCAGCCGATGTAAAACGCCGGGGTAATTAGCTTTCATAAAGAAATATAATAGTGCATAACGAGGGTAATTCCACCACTCGCTGCTCGGCGTGCTCCTGAAATTGTCCTTATAAAGAAACAACCGAACAGAAGTCGTTTTCCAAACGCTCACCGCTGGCCCCTGTGCCATAACGGCTCACAAAATAAAGGTCCCTTTGGAAGCCTCCAGCAAAAGTGTGCGTGTTTTCAATAAAAAGGCAAAAATACAAAACAAGGAAAAAGGATTCAATCTCGGGATGACGGATACATTTTAGTTGGCGGCGTTCTCTTTTTCTTTTGAGAGTCACATTGTAAGCAAATAAATCTTGGTGTAAAAGTGGATCAAGAATTTCATAAGATTAGGTGTATAATAAAAAATGTATTTTTAAATTAAACCTAATCATTTGCCCCTCTCTTCATTCGATTAGAATGGAAGTTGTCTTCTAATTAATAAAGGGGTGAGTCTAATTTTTAGGAGCGAGATGCATTGCAGTGAGTTTAAGTTAATTTCCTATTTAGCCAATAAATCCTTTAATTATGAGCTAAACTGAGCTCTAAACACCAACAGACAAGTTCCAACCGCCTCGGTTCATCACGCAGGGTTATTGATAGGACCCCCTGTACGCTGCGAGAAGATAATACGGCCTCCAGTACAGAAGATCAAGCACATCAAACAGTGAAAGGTACATTATCTGTATCCAGAAAATCAGCAGAGACGTGCAAATGAACTCACGTTGGCTGTAACGTTTACAGGTTTCTACCCTAATGCACAGTTGCAATATAAACGTGATACTTTAACCCCTTAAGGACAATGGGTTATCCTTAAACCCATAAAACCAATGCATTGTGAGCCCATACATGCACAGGCTTTGTCATGAAGGGGTCAAAAGGTCTACTATACATTCGGTGTTGGTTTCAAATGGTGTTTGTTTCAATGGTCGAAAAGAAGAAGGCGCCATGGGTGATACTTCGTATTGAGTTATTCAAGGTTTTGGGACTTCCAATGCCTTGGAAGATGAGATCTCTGAGGTCTCGAAAGCCTATGTGACTCTATCTCCTTAAAAAGTTATCTCCTATGACTAAAAGAGCAACATGTCATGAAGACGTAAGTATGCCACCATGGTCTGTAAACATGACAGAGTGATTATAGCACCATGGATTCTATCATAATAAAGCCTTTCCACCACCGCCAAGAACACTCGCTCATTGCCTTACTTTGACAGTTTAATTTCAATCTGTTGTCGGATCTCCTGTCTCTCCTCGTCCGTCCTCTGTGGGAAGATGTTCCTGTCTTCCAGCTCCTGTTTGCTGGGTCTGTTCCTCAGTTTCACAGCCAGAATTTCTTTTTTACATTTTCTCGGCAAAGTCCCTGGAAACCGAGGTAGAAGAGACACAGGTCATGGGTGACAGAAAAGGACCAAGGTCTTTGAAAAAAGAAATAGCATGTCAAGCGTTCATTTCTTGTCTATGGATCTTAACAAATGACTTGAAGAAATACAGATTTCCAGTTACTTCCCCAGTATTTTTTTTAATGAGATGAACACTTTGGGGCCAATTGTTCCAGGTTGACCTGAGCACAGATAACAGGCTAATTTTAGTTCTATTTGGCAGATCTTCTCACCAGAAATGATGGAGCTGTTCAAAGCATCTTCGTCCTGATAAAGCATCATGTCATCAGAATCTCTCATCAGGTTTTCCTTATTTTCATCTGCCTCCTTCACTGACCCGCACTTGTTCTCTGCATCTTCATCATGAGAAATAATGGTGTCTCTGCACTTGTCCATGCTGGATGGCCTAGAGGTTCGGAAGTCCACTCTCTTCTTGGGCGAAGCTTTTATTTCCCGGCCTTGAAAGCTGAAAACAGAAACAATTTGGTCAAACATAACTTGCAGAGTTAGAGGCAAAGTAACTGAATATCTAGCAACCACATAATTTCAGCCGTTGGCTTACCTGTCCTGGCGATGCTTTGTAGCTAATGCTCGGTGGAGTTCTTCGATGACTCTGCTGGAAGGCATGTGTAGGGCAGTCAGGCGTGGTGAGCCCGATGGGCTGGCTTGGTGCTGCCCTCTGCCCACTTGCCCATGGGGTTCCGTCACCTTCTGGGCATGGAAGATATTGGTGTGTCCTGAGATATGAGATGAACCAAGAGTGGTAGAATTCTTCAGAATGGTCGAGGGAGGAGACTTAATGGGGAACTCCTCTATTTCTGCACCTCGAGAAAAGTTGGAGAGAATAAGAGTTAATAACCTGTTCTGATCACATTTTGAAGGACTAAATATCTCAGTTAGGTAGAACGATGGCGTCAATCACATCCACCGCTGGCTACACTACGAATTTAGTGAAACAGCAGCCATGTCTGTGGATTGAAGGGGATGACCACCTATGGAAGCCATTATCGTACCTGTCACACACTGGTTAACCCAAGAGTTTCCCTTTGGCTGAGGTGTTGGAAGCAGAGGAGGGCTGGATATTTCTGACGCGTGTCTCTCCAGCGGCGGGGAGTCCACAGGTTCAGTAAGCAATAAGGCTTGTAAGGTCCTCTCGACCGAGGCAAGGCTGGACTCTTTGAGGTCATCATCAGACGTGGAATTAACTCTGCCTGAAGGAACAGCGGAGCAGAAGGCAGCTGATACACGGCATAAACCTATTATTTTGTTGATACTCATAATGGCCGCGGAGAGAGGATGAATGCAGAAAGCAGAGGAAACAGAGTTTTTGTGTGGAAGCCTAAAGTGGTATTTTCCACCATTTTTAGAATTGCTGTAAACATTTTCACACACCTCTAGTGGTGAGTGAAGACCAAAATTATGAAAATAAGGAAGCTCCTGTAAAGAACAGATTGAACAAGCTGATTTGTTATTTCATTGTTAATATTCAGACAGAATATTTTTTTTAATTATCACATAGGAACTGCCTGCAAAGTGTGACCTCATAAGGCGCATCACTCTCTCTTGGGCCCCATGCATGAACACGTGATGTATGGTTACCACCTAATATTCCTTTCCAGGGACTATGTGAATTTTGACTGAGATACCTGGTTCCATCTCAGTCTGCTCAGAGTGCTGGTCCTCGCCAACAGAGCTAACATTCAGTGTGGCCGCGGCAGAGATTTCTTGCAGGTTCTCCTCAGAGGTAAAAGCCGAACTCTCTGGGGATGAAAGGTCACTGTTGTCCTGTCTTGTGTCATCATCGGGTGGACATGCTTTGGATTCTGTGTCTGAAACATCACAGCTTTAAACCACGGTCAGCCATTAAATTTAACGCGTAACGACCGCAAAAGAAGAGCATTCCCAGAACTTTCAACACCCACATTTTTAATATTTTAAAATTCTATAATTTAGAACTTTAGAATTTTAGAATTTCCACCTTGCGATGTCTAAGCCAGTTCAATGAACTCCGTGGTATACACAGAGAGCGAGAGGAGCCCCTACTGTCCATACCCGGTACTGCACAATACCAGTCATCTGAGTGAGTATCTCCCCGTCACTATGAGAGGGTAAAATTATTTTTTGGGGGTCATATCCCACGTACGGTGTAACCTGAGGCTTCTGTCATCAGTCCCTCCTCAAGGAACCTTCTACTCCATATAAATTCTATTAATAACGCAGAGAAATAGAGCCTCCCTAATGGAATATATTGCCACCTTCTGTCCAAATACCAGTAACAACCTCCAAATCCAGACCCTAACTTCTCATATCAATATGTAGCGTCTTTCCTCCCTGGCTTAATCCAAATTCACAGCAACATATTTATTAATCGGGGAAAGAGGGACATATTGCCACCTTAATGCAGACTAAGGCAACACATAATGCAATGTGGGTAATCGTTGTATTATACCGTATTGGCTCGAATATAGGTCGCACTTTTTTCCCCCACTTTAAGACTTTAAAGTGGGGGTGCGGCCTATATTCGGGGTCTAGTGCCCGACGCCCGGGACATGCAGTCCCGGGCGCCAGGCAGGCAGCGGGGTTAGGATACAGATCCCCCGCAACGGTGCAGGGGACCTGCATCCTACTCTCGGATGTCCTCAGACAGCCTCCCCTGCCAGCACTTTCCACGGGGGGGGGTGCCGGCACGGGAGGTTGTCTAAGCGCATCATCTGGACGGTCACCGGCTGCAGCGATGCGGGTAAACAGCCTCCGGGTTGTTTACCCGCATCGCCGCAGCCGGTGACCGGCCACACGATGCATTTTACCTCTGCCCCCAAGACTTACCGGAGCAGACTCCCGGGTGTCTTGCGGAGCGCCGGCGGGGGACATCTACGCAATACGCGTATACAACTTCCCGTTGTATACGCGTATTGCGTAGATGCCCCCCGCCGGCCCCGCAAGACACCCGGGAGTCTGCTCCGGTAAGTCGGGGGGGGGAGGAGGAGGACAGTGGTAGCATCTCGGGGGGAGGAGGACAGTGGCAGCATATCTCGGGGAGGGAGGACAGTGGCAGCATATCTCGGGGGGGGGGAGACAGAGTGGCAGAATTTTTTTTTTTTGGTGCTTTTTAAAGAAAAAAACTTTTTCTTTAAAAAAGCACCAAACTTTTAGGGTGCGGCCTATATACGGGGGCGGCCTATATCCGAGCCAATACGGTAATTAAAATAATCAGACCAACCATCACTGTTTTTCCCACACTGTACCAGCAGGGGGCAGACTACACCACTCCACCTTTTCCACTTTTTTCGCCCACATTCTAAAAATGACCAAAATATTCCCTAGAGACGTTCCCTTAGAAAAAAAAAACTGTTGCTGCCCGGAGTTTCCCCGGTCTTCTGCTTTTACACAATGCATGCTGAGGTTTTAGCGGATAGTCGTCGCGCGATGTGAAGCGCGGGAATTCAGTTTCCAACCACTTTCTCCAGGCTTTTGAGTTCTCATGCAAGTTACCGCGAAAAAAAGTGCAAAATGGTAACATTTTTTGCAAAGGTACCACAGGGACTGGTTCTGGGACCATACCCAGGAACTTTTAGGCTGCAGCTTCCCAGAGCCCTCCCTTCCCGGGATGTATGTGGGCGGTCCCACTGACATCGGTGGGCGGTCCCACTGACATTGGTGGGCGGTCCTACTGACTGGAAAACTGGTGTGGTTGATGGGGAAGTGGGCGGGGAATGGGGCGTGTCCCAATGCCGCTCCTGCATCCTTAAGTGTTTCACCGAAGACACGGAGAAGCAGGTGCTTCACCCAGAGTCTCCAGGCGAAACCAGGGGAGTTCCCAGGTGTGACTGGGACCCATACTTTTTATTAGTAGCGGGAAGAGGGAGGGGGTTCTGCCACTTTACAGATCTCTGGTCAGACCTCACCTAGAGTATTAGGGGCAGTTCCCCATTCTCCAGAAAGATATTGACACATTGGAGAGAGTTCAGAGGAGGCGAATAAAATCGTGACTAAAGGATCCCAATAGGGGGAGAGAAGAGAGGATGGAAGAGAGACACTTAGATATCTAAAGGGATTTAACAAAGTACAGGAGGGACGTTTATTTCAAAGGAGGAGAAAAGTTACAACAAGAGACCAGAATCTAACACCAGAGGGAATGTAAGGAAGATTTACTTTACTGAGAGGGCGGTAAATGAGTGGATCATTACAGTGAGTGAGGGTATTAAACATGCATAGGACAGACATTTGGCTCCCGAATCCAAGACGAGACCAACGACTGATTAAGGTTTGACAGTAAATAGCCTCCTCACACTGCTGCTCAGCCTCCTCTTAATTCATGAAGTATATAAAGACACAGTTCCTCTATGTGCGGATAGCAAAAACAAGAGAGGAACAAGTTAATATATATAAAAAAACCAATGCCATGGGCCCACGCGGATTTTAATTACTGCTAGTGTCAGAGTTTCTGGTGTAATTGTTGCACAAGGAAAGGCGGATTGGAACGTGAGATGCGTGGAAGGGGGGATTTCCACGCTTCATTGTGACATGGAATGAGTGGAGCATGGAGTTGAAGGATGGAATCTTGCCTTGGTCCATGATTTCCATCAGTTTCCTTTTGATCAGCTCATCTCGATTCTGCCTTGAAGACATCTTCTTGTCAAGAGCTGGAAGAAGATAAAAACACAGGACGGTAGGAGACGTGTCGCGTTGGGCTTTCATGGATGTCACGAGATTTTGGAACACAGTATAAAGTGGTAGTGTGTATTACCCAGTCCCTTCCTCCTATTCACCTAAGATCCCTGATCTCCTACCGTGCAGCATCTGGCTTGGGTGGAGGCCCCGTAACGTTCACCAAGCCCTATTGTATCGTTCCCACCTAGCCGCAGACGTGTCTAAGGATGGGGAGAAATTACCTGAAGTCTGCTTGAGTTTTTCATTCTTCTTTTTCCTCCATTTCCACGGTTTGAAGATCCTGCCTAGCGTGGCCAGCTTGCCGTTCCTTCTGGCCGGTGGTGTGCCAATCCTTGAGACCAAATGGTCGGAGCGAAGCGCGGGGGATTGAGCCATCTCCTCTGGGTACCAGAAATATGTAAAAAGAAAACACATCAGAAAAGAGTGACCGATTAACACGGCACGACAGCCACGAGCAGAACCCACCGAGTCCCACTGTGTATGGAAGGGAAAAGCGAGCGTGTACACACATCAACATGTCCAGAATGTAGGGCAAGTACTGACCGTGCCTCCAGTCCCATGTTACATTTTAAGATATGTTTCACGGGGGCAAAAGGATTGGGTAATGAGGAGGCACCAAGCCACAGGAATACCCAGAGGGTATCAGACCCCGAAAAGCTAGCACAGGACACATAAGCAGATACCCCAACTGGCACAGCCAAGCTCCACTTCCAAGAGGGAGACAGAGACTAACAAGATGATGGATGGAGAAGACAAACTAATCGATTACACTTGAAATAAAGTTTTTAATGACTGGGTTTTAATTTTTTTTTCAATATTCACATGATTTTATTTTTTTTTCTGACATGTCTCGGTTCTTCACTGTGCCGCATCCTGTAGAGCTTGTCGATGGCGGTGCAAAGTGCCACCACAGACAGGGACACCAGAAGACATTCTATCTGTTATCCGATGCAACCCCCCCCTCTCTCCAACCGATCTAAAACATATTAATAAGGTGTAACTAGTATACTGCAGTAAAAGAGATGCCAACGTTTCTCAAGCAATGATTTCTCGACACCATCGACGTCGGACGTATTTAAAATTTACAAACAGACAAGAGTTTTGAAAGTCCAGATGAAGAATGAAAAATCGAAACCATTTTTTGGTCTTTACAGTATATTAAAATATTAAAATTAAATATCATAATAAATGGTAAATATAATTCATGTTCTCCGATGGAAACAAAATGCTGAACTGACACAAAGTAACAAACCCTCTTCTGATCCCCGGGTCTCGCAGGGTTTGGATAAATTGCAGCCATTTTATTTGTGAAATATCAGCAAAGCAAGGTCCCCGGGGGCCGTCATCTGATTCTTTAATGATCCAGACAGCAGAAGATATATTTGAATTGCTTGTGATGGTTAAAATTGTGATTGAAGCAGTTATTGATGTTTTATGATGTCATTGTTTACACAGTGATATTAAATCAGAAATCCCCTTAAAAACATAATCTTGGTTCTATCTCATTTTGTTCCAATAAACTCCCTTATCTGCAGACCTGGAGCTGCTGTCGCTATCAGTCATGTAATATTTTAAGTGACTTTCCCTTCTCAATCACCACACTGAGCAGATGCTTTATGGCAATGCTAATAAAGTCCATTCCTCCATAGACTTTCATTAGTCAGAGAGTCTATGATTAAGTGATTAAGACTGAGCCATTCTATTGTTTCTCACAGGCGGTATGATAAGGGGCCGGGGTGTTTGTCAGCTGCCCGAAAACTTTATGTTATGGGGCAAAAAAAACAGGACTGGGTTAAAAACGAAAAACAACGGAATATTTACGAAAACGAATTTTTCATCTGATACTAGGAATAACATAAGGGTGGGACATCCGACATCCCCTTTAATGATATTAGAGTTTAAACAACACTTTTACTGACAGAGAAATGTGCACACTGTACCTTTAAACTCTTAATTCTGGTGTTTCTAATATTTGTAAACCATTAGCCCCATACAGCTGGCATTAAAATGGTTAAATTGTATCTTTTGCTCCATGCGATTAGCACAGCCTCATTTCTCCCGACCCCCGCTAATAGAATGGCTATTTGCATCCATCTTTCAGAGACACCTCAAAATGCGTTGCTTCCGACAGAAGGGGAATCGGATCTGGCGTTAACCCCTTATGTCCTTGCTAGAACCATTTTGTGCCAAATCTCAATTTCCCCACAAAAACGAAGTTCAAAGACCTCCCTCCATAATGCTCATATTAAAGAAAAAAGCCATTACGTCAATTTCGTAGGGCAGAAGCATCTGTGATATGATAGATCTACCCCTCTCTGTTAAGCAAGCACTAACCTCATGGACGCTCCGGAATGGCCCGGATTGGCCCCGCGGTGTCACCCACACCCTGCCAACCGTTCAGCCACATCTCCCGTCAAATGTGGCCCCCTCAAGGTTGAAGAGGCATCGTTTGAAAATACACAGATGGGGGTACGATAAATTGTGTCGTCCCCGGCAGCCCGAGGCAAGCACACATTGGCGGCAGCGGATCGCCCGTTCGCTCCTTCCTGCACCATTTGTTTTTGGGTCCTGTCGGCTCTCTGCTGCCTGAACGGTAGGGACGGCAGCCAAAATGACGCCTCCAGGTGCCCAAGACATCGTTCCCTCTACTTCACGCAGATGATTCATCGATGCCGAGCTGCTCGGGTTTAGAAATTGTTTTATTATCCAAATTGCTGCTGGGCTGCGCCGCGGACCCCCTCCCCTTTATCTCTGGATCCCCGGGGGTCTTCCTGTTGAGCTCTGATAATTACATGCCGGGAGTCCGAGACGCACACATCCTACACGGATTCCCGTAGGCTGCAATAAAATCCAATCATCGAAACACCCTTATTAATGCGCCACGTCAGGACCCAAATATTTGGATACAATGTCAACACGTCGGGGTACATCTCATATTGTATTTCCCGAGTGAGGTTCTGAGCTGGGAATTAGACAGGAAGTGCAAAGTGCGCCAGGAATATTGCTCCCCCATCCATTAAAAAAAACAAAACCAGGCATGTAATGTTTAGGAGCCAGTCTCAAAAATGGTGGTTTCAGCACCACGGACAGAGCATCCAATGGGTCCAATTAAAAAAAATGAGGTTTCCTCCTTAAAATAGAAAACGGCTCTGATCGCTGGAAGGAATTCTCAACAGGTTTGAAAAATCGATCTTCGATTCCTTCTTATGATATGAAATTGGACTGGAACCTTGTCCCTGACATTTATATCTTTATCAGTTTCTCTAGGCTCCTGAGTCTAAGACGAGACCGAAGAATGATTAAGGTTTGAGTCTTTATAGCAGAAGAAACAGGCAGACTAGACGGGGGGCTTCTTTTTTTCTTCCTGTTCCCAGCCCCTTTAGTTGGCCATTTAATATTTTATCTACATCGTTAAAGAGAAACGATTGTAAAGTACCCCCTACGGACAGGGCTCCATAAGTAACGAGCAGCGATACATTGTGGAATTTATGGAAAGATCGATACCAAATGCATTATATGACCCCGAGAAGCCATCTCCTCGTGATCAGTCTTTGTGCGTTTCAGGACTTGGACGAAGCAGAGACCGTCCAGACCTGGGCAACGTTCTCACGCGTTATTAACAATAACATCAGTCCGAAGGCGTTCCATTTCTGGATCCCCCCCGTGGGCAGACAGGTTCACGGCCTCTGCTGTCTGCCTTTCTGTTTTGCCGGTGCTCTGTTTTATTTCTGAAATAAATTCTATTAATATTTACAAACCCGTGTGAGAGGCAGACGGGAGACTCTACTGTCTTCTTGTGTCTATCGCAATTACATGATGTCATAACACCCGATTTCATAATGAATTTCATGATAATAAGAGCTTATCACAAATAAATAAATTATTCCGGAACACAATTAAAAGGATCTGTCAGAGAGAGGGGAAGTACTTCACCTGCACTGCACACTTCCTGTGTATAGAGGCAGCTTCCTGTCCAGAGTTAGCTTTCTTTAGAATATAGAATCTCTTTCATCGTAACAAAATGTTTTTTAAACAAGAAAAGCCCTTTTGGGATAACTTGCTAATTTTTCATCCTAATAAGTAGAATGACAGAAATTGATAAATATTGAGTATGTTCACGCCTTAAAATCAGAAATATACGTTTTTGTATTTGACTAATTCTTAACTTGCTGTTCTCGGGATCTGCAAAGATTATTCCTCCCCTATTAAGTTATATCTCCTCTATTGTTAAGTTACTGATTGATGTTGATTGGTTTAGGCAGCCTTTGTTTGGGGAGGGGAATGGGGACATAATGAGACACTCATGCCAGTTCCATGAGGGCAAATAGTCCATTACTTTTACACTAAGCATCTCTAAAACACTAGCCAAAAAGACTGAGGTACAGCTAGTCCATGCCTCCCAACTGTCCCGCCTCACGTGTGACAGTCCTGCAGACACGTATATGGCCCCTAAATCTAAGACGAGACCAACGACTAAGGTTTGAGTCTTAACAGCAGGAGAAATGGGCAACTAGATGGGGGCCAAATGGGGCCGATCTGCGGGTAGGTTCAAGGTTTCTGTATTTTATATTCATCTATTTAGAGCAACTTCCCAGCTGCACCAAATCCAACCAACTAGTCTAGCAACACAGAGGTGCAAACTGCCCCCCCAAAAATTGGTAGACAGACCTCAAAATGATTTCCACCCCTACCCTTATATGATGGCACACACCCCGTGTACAGGGCAGCCATTATAGCAGACTGCCAGGCGATGCCCAAGTAAACATCCACCTCTAGATCCTTCAGCCTCCAAGAAGTTGGGACAGACCTCTACGGCTATCCTTCAGTCCAAACATTTCATGGGCTCCTGAACCGATACATTTACCATCAATACTTGAATAGAACCCTGAAACAAAGTTACCAAACGTCAGAGAACCTGAAGGCGCCCCATAAAGTTCTGGATCTTATGATAAGAGGCAGCACCTATCAACTCCTACCAATCGGCCTTGTGAATGGTGACCGGAGGAGTGGCCGTCGGAAAGACCAAAACATGAATTGTATATTTTCTATATTATATATATTATAATTTTTTGTTTACAGCAATCTGTGCTCCAGACGCAAAGAGACTTTATCCTTGAGTAGATAGTGGGATGTCGGACTTAACCCTTTCACGACAGAAACATAGAATTTGATAAGAACCATTCGGCCCCATCTCATCTGGCCGTATAACAACCTAAATCAATATATTGTATACTTGTGTTTCCCAGATTTCTGCGTTTACCCCCCCCCCAAAAGCTTCCATTCGCAGCTTAGAAGTCACTGGAAATAGTTAATAACGTCCCATTCATCATCTTTGTGGTCAGTTAATTAATATTTGATATATATTAATATTCCGAGCACAGAATTCCCACGGCGGTACACGCGTGTCTGTAAATTAGACAGAAGGGTTTTGGAAACCTCCAATAAGCTCAGAATCACCCGAGTGGCTCCGTACTAAGCGTCACGCAACTAAAACGTGGAGTGACATATCTAACGGAACGGAAGCGGAAGCCTGCTGGCTACAGGAAGATCAAATATCCACCAAACACGCCGAAACGTAACAAAATCACTAAAGATCCGACGCTCTGAGAAATGCAGGCGAGAGACGTCGAGAGTTCTCTTTTAATACAATAAATTGTTTTTGCTACAAAGTGTCCTCGATTCGAGAATTTTACGGCTCATTATTCCCACGATAAGTGACCCTTAAGCCATTGTTATTAATATTTCGAGACCCCCATATACATATATATATGCATTTACGAGACCCCCACCTGAACAAGATGTCTTTACATGCCACTCGCAGCTAATCCTAAACCCGCTCCCTTCCAAATAAAACCCAAGAGGGGGTCTCTGGCAGTGAATGGGCCAAGGGGCTTTAAGTGGAGGTATTCACCTGGCATAGCTGCGGTGAGTGGGTGATGTTCTGCGACCGGGCGGTCTCTCTCTGTGATGAGGGGGTCTCTTTGTTCCTTTGTGCTGTGGCAATTAGCTGGGAGAGACGCCAGAACTATTCAAAGCCCTTGGGTACCACGGATGCTCCTACATCAATCCTACGGGAGGCGTCCCCTCCCCCCACCAGTGGGAGGAAATTCTGCACAGCGCCGTGGAAATGGGGTGGAAAAATGAAGAACGGGCAGTGCGGAAGAAGAGCACATTTACCCTGCTGGCTGGTGTTACAATAAAAAAGACCCCCATCTATGAGAATCTGAATTAAGAAAGGGGGCATTGGGGGGGGCTCTGGTGACCCTTCATGTAAAAAGTGGGCTGTGGGGATATACAGGAAGGTAGACAGGGTCATACCAGGGCAGGCTTCGGGGCCTCCATGCAACAAACCCAAGGTGTAGGGGACCGTGGAGAGTGGGGGGGTACATTGAAAAGCCCGATGACGAGGGGCAAATACTGTAATAATCGGTGCTACGTAGAACAAAGCCCACCCTGCTACACTACAAAGCCCAACACCCCCACGTCATCGCCTTCCCTTTGTGTGTCATTGTAACACCTCCGTAGCAGCCCAAATCATTCCAAGAAAAATCGTAAAGCATGTAGACCCTGCTAACACCAAAGGAGTAGTAGATACAATGCTCAGGAGCCCAGTACAGGCACAACAACAAGACAGGCCCGACCTTTTTTTCTGGAAGCACAAACGGTTGAGCGCAGTCAGTTCACCGAATATTAATTTACCCCGGAGAGCACTTTATTTAAGGGTGGAATTGATTTCTCAGGGTCGACCTACAAAGATATTGATACAAATCCTATTTATTTATTTTTTATAGCTGAGCATTGCTTCCCCGGCTGCTGCGGACTACGATTCCCATCAGGCTCTCTGTAGTCTTTTGTTTGTGGCCCACAGGCTACACGTCGGCCCGTGATATTTACCAAAGCGGATACGTCTATTCAGCGATCTGTAAACGTGGCCCCCACACCCTGTCAGAAACCCTAATTGCTTGCCTGGTAGGCAAAGCCATCAATTATTGCCCTGCTTGTTCTCGTTTCTATAGTAACACCTAAAAAAAAAAACCACACACACACAAAGCCCCTTCAGTGCCATTAAAACCTTGCATGCAAATTATAAATCCGGTACCTGCAACCCTTAATTATGGAGCAAACCCTCCGCTCAGAATAATTAGAGCTACGGAGCTTAAAGCCGCCGCTCCGGTATCACACAATAACCTGTCACAGAACCCCTACCTGAAATTAACACAATTTGGGTTTTTACCCCCAAAAGTGAACACTTTTACACCAATCATTATATACATATAGTACATATATATATATAGATAATGCCAGCGCATGGGGAAAGGTAACTACTAGCAATGCTGTAAACTACTACTCCTATGACACTCAGCCGGCCATGAGAGGCATGGCCTTCGGTTACAGTAGTCTTAGAGGTTACCTATTGATTTTGCCCAAAATAATTACAAAAGCAATAAGGCAAACACACAGACGCACAGCATGCACAGCAGCACCCCATATACACAACAAAGTATCATATAGAAATGTATATAGAAAAGAGAATTTCTGGAGTTTTGGGCTCTTTGCAGGGCCCTGGTGGGTGCTGCTCGGGCCCCTGCGGTATATGCTCGGGCCCCTGCGGTATATGCTCGGGCCCCTGCGGTATATGCTCGGGCCCCGCTGTTGCAGAATAATAATGATATGTATCAGGGATGGTGGAATTTGCTAATTTTCTTTATTTCAGCTGCACCAGAGCTAATTGCCTCTGCTCAGTGTGGCTGCAGTAATGGGGGGGTCTGTGCCGGTATTTCTGCGATTTGGGGCATGGGGGGCTCTCGGTACTTATTATGTATGCCCTCTGCTTTGTTAACCCATTCCGGTCCAGCAGGCGAGGGAGACAATAGGTTGAATGGAAAGGGGCCACACCTCCCACACATACACACACACACCCCCTGTATGCATGCACACATTACAATGGGGTACCTGCACTGTCCTCTGACCCAGGCTCTCTGATGATATTGGGGTCACTGTGTGATCTGCCCCTCTGCAGAAATGATCCAGGGTGATCTTGTGATCTGGCCATTGGCTCCCAGGTGCATAACTGGTGCGGGTTGCATTAAAGAGGAGGATAAAGAGCAGCAGATGCCAAAATCCAGGGAGGGTGTAAATGTCCTGACCTCAGCAGATTATCCTGGGGTAACTGGGGGTTGCAGGGTACCTGCACCAAATGCAACAAGGGGGTTGCAACATCATGAGCTGGCCATCTTCCTCCAAATGCAGGGAGTCACCAGATCTCCCCCCTCCCCAAATCAAGCCTCCAGTGTTCTTCCCTAAGCATCAGTACAAAACATTGGGATTCTACCATCATGCTTTGCGAGAGGGATGCACCATGCTGACGTCACTGGTCCTGCTAGATTAAATACCTGCACTGCTACAGGGGCAGGCTGAGTGAGATTGCAGTGCCTACACTTTGCCACCAGAGGGCACCCCCGTGCACTGATCTGTCTATGTGTACAAAGCCCTTCCACAGTGGGTTTAATGTGTGTTGTAGAACAGGATGGAGGATGGAGGATGGAACCCTGCACGTTTTTGTGAAATGTCACAGATCAAGCCCATCTGCCCCAAAATACATTTTGCTGTGTGCTTCGATACTACATATAACCTATATGTCAATACTAAATAGTAAATACTGCCTGCTGTGTGCTTTAATATTACATATAACATGTATGTCTTAATACTAAATACTGCCTGCTGTGTGCTTTAATATTACATATAACATGTATGTCTTAATACTAAATACTGCCTGTCGTGTGCTTTAATACTGCATATAACATGTATGTCTTAATACAAAATACTCCTTGCTTTTACATATACAGTCATACTCTATATCTAGTTAATTACATCTAGAGGTTCTAAATAATTCATTGTATTGGTAGCTTTTTCTGCCACTTGTATATCTAAAGCCATATAAGAAAATATTTTTTTCCCCTATTAAAGAGCATAAAAAGCCCATTGCATACTCCTCCCTGAACTTGTTGGCTTAGCAGCTGGGACCAAATGGGCTAAAATGTGAATAATTCACTGGTGGTTCACCCTCCAGCCTTGCAGGGGTTAATTCTGCATTCTCCAGGGTGCTTTTGTAGCTCTTCACATTTAATAACCTTCTTGGAGTAAGGCAGACATGTCTTCATCACCCATTAAGACTCCAGATCAATCAAACTAACCAGGATCACTCATCATATTGATTTCAGATTCCTCTTAACCCCTTCCTTCCATTGCATGAGAGTGAGGAAATATTAAAGGGTCCCGGCCACTAGAAGAATTATTTCGCAAGATATGAAATGAAAATAAAGAGTACTTACAGAGTACTTACACAGCTTTACTTTTAACGAAACGTTTTTATGACCTGCATGATGAGGACATCACAGCAGCCTTGGGAAGCTGCCAGTTGGAATTCTGATCCACACAGATATGAAATGATTTTATGAGGTTTTTTTTTTTATCCCTCTCTTGCTTTGGAGGAAACAGGGGGGTGAGGGGTGTCTTCTAGAGAAAGAGAAGCATACAAAAAGAGGAAGAGATACAGAAACAGATAATTTCAATTAACTAAATGTGGCGCCAAGCCGTGACCCCAACCTTACAAATGCCAAAAAGAGGGCGCTTCTGTTTTAGGTGGTGAGACACATGGGAGGAAAGGTTGTCATCAGGAGAGGAAAGAAGAGCGAATGCGGGGGGGGGGGGGGACGACAAAAACCCCTTGAGATCCCAAAAAAGGGACAACCCAAAATGTATCAAATCATGGCAAGCAACCTGAATGCTCACTTACTTCTTAGTTTAGAGCTGAGTTTCATTTCATTAATGTGAGTTGTATGTACATCTGACCTTCATCCCTGACCACCTGCTCAGCTCTACTCGATAGACCACAGAGAGTGAAGCAGGGGGTTTTGTGGTTCATTCTGTGATTTCTGTAGAGGGCCGACAGGGGTGAGTCTAAGGCTAGTGGCACCTGAGTGCAGTATTTCTTTGTCCTCCATCACAATAACAAACTCACTCTTACACTCTAAGTGTAACACTATACACTAACACCCATACATACATTCTAACTCCACATACTTTCACACTCATAGACACTCTTTCTTCAGCTCCTTCTTTCCATCTTCCTCTGTCCTAGGTGCTAATAACCCTAGGCTCTAACACCATACACTGACATCATTCACCACCACACACACTAACACCAAATACTAACACACATACTCAAGCTAACACCATGAACAGACACATACTTGCTGATACACAATGTCACACTAATGCCTTATAGTAACACACACTCACTAACACCATACGCTTAGACAGATTCTTGCTAACACCATACACTACAACACACTCTAACACCATACAGTAACAGGTACACACATTTACACTATAAGATCATATGCTCATGCTAATACCATATCCTATTATACATGCACACACACTCACTCTAACACCATACATTTACTCACCCTAACACTACACACTTATGCATACATACACACAGACTCTCTCCCTCCACCTCCTTTCCATGTCCCATATGTGCCGCTCATAGAGCCCACCATCCCTCTCCTTAATTCCCTCTCCCTCTTAGCTTGCACGGAGCCTTGTCTTGAGAACAGCTCTTATTCTGTGTGCGAGCTGCTGCGCTACTACATCAGGGTCACATAAAATGCATTACATCTGGGCACATTGCTTACCAGGTGGCTGGGTTCCATGCCCTTGAGAACAGGGCCCTGCTTCGAGCTGCCCAATGGACGAGACCTGTCGATTTTTGCAAAACTATGACATGTTTGAACAAAGATTTGGATGCTCCTGCTCACCGTGTGAATGGAAAGATATACCTCAAATGTATCAAATGCTACTAAACTATATTTTTTAACAAATGCATAGAATGTTTATGTTCCTTTGTGTGTTCTTTTTTTGTGCTAGATCTTTTCTTTATCTAATACCTCCCATGTCTCCCTTTTCTGTTAGGCCAGTTCCTCTTTGGGCCCCAAATCCCCTCTTCCTTCTCCTGATGCCCCTCTCCCATAAGATGCCAATAGACTTGATAAAATGTATATGAAAGCTGAATTTATTGCCCCTGGATGACATGGATGAATATTGGGTTATATATGAATATTTTATACTTAAAACACTCAAGGAATAAACATCTTAAAAGCAAGTGCCATTAGCAGCTGCAGTACCCGCTGTTGTCCTGAAGATGGCAGTATAGTCTCGGAGACATATTATTTCCCCAGAAAATAGTTGTTATCGTGCTGAAAACTTTTGGTCCGAGTGGGAACCCGTAGAAGCGCTTCATTCAAACAGGAAGACCATCTCAGAACACAGTGAGTGATACAATGTAGCAACTTTACTGTAAATATTCCTGCCTAACAGTAAATAGTTTAAAATATTGCCTTATGTCCAGAAATACAATATAACATGCAATGCTATTTTATTATTGGTCTAATCTTGTGGTTTGTAGGAAGCTAGAAGTGTAATAAATGTGTTTTATTTACTTTTATACATTGTAACAAGCATTGCCTTCTGCAATACATAATGTCATTGATATTCAGGGATACAATATTAACATGCTTACACATACAGATATTTTACTGTCTGGTAAATTACTCTGTTCCAGTACAAATTATTATGTAGTAGTGTTTACATCTCTTACACATCTATCTATCTATCTATCTATATATATATCTATATGTAGTCTGGTACAGATCTATGAAACGACATTTCAAAAAAAAATATCCTATTTTAAACATTTGAATTTATATGATTTAAGCGAGAAATAATCTGGGGTGTTGAAATCAAATTTATGATAAAATTCACAATAATGTGCATGTTTCTACATAAAACAGGCTAAAAGTATCAAGGTGTTAAAGGTGTTGGGGCAACAAAGGGGAGGTGCTTAATGGTAGTCCCACCCACAGCCATGTATACTTTATTTGAAACCCCTCCCATTTTCAGTAGATCACCCCTCTTCAACCAGGGTGCCACACAAGCCTTTGTGTTTAAAGGGACCAGAATGTTAATTGACCGATATTCGAGCTATAACATATCTATCAGAACCAGAAATACAATGTAACAACCAAAGGAATCCCCCCCGCTTACTGCTCTGCCGACACCACTTAACCCAAAAGTACTCTTTGTAATTATGAGCCTATTTTTTTTTATTTATATGGCGCCAACAATGTCCACATATGTCTGAAATATTTCTAACCGCTGTAAATTATGGCTTAGTGACATCTTACGTCTATGGTCTAGTCTAGTGACTTACTTAAATTCAACAAGAAAATGTTACTGTGTGCAGTTACAGGAGGCAGCCACTAGGGGAAGCCACAAGATTAAATATGAGTCGGCGTGGTACTCGTTTTATACACTGTATCCACCCAATGGATGAATGCATCAGTTCTGAAGGTATTTAAACCTGACTCCAAGAAACGTGTTCTCCTTGCTGAGTTCGCACCTAGTGTTTACATCTTCCTCTTATTTGACCTGCGGGGGAATCTTAGGTTATTGCTCACGCGCTATTAATGTCAAAAAGCCGTGATTACTCTTATGTGGTTTAATGGAGTGCGCTGCTCCTGTCTCCTCCAAAATTAAAGTGTGTTCTGACACAGAAGCCAAAAAAAAAGGGTGAAATGGGCGGGAGGAGACGGGGATCGCATCAAGGTGGATTTGGGAGATAAAAAATTAATCGGAATTTTTTTGTAAAAATTAAACCAAACAAAAGAAGATCTGTGATGTGTGTCATTACGGGAATTAAATTGGATTAAATTTAATTAGTAATGTAGACTGTGGAACATTTCAAGGGCTTCGCTCGCCAAGCAGTGTTTGCTCACAACTGTATAATCTTGCAGTTGTTTTGGGATTGTGAAGTTTGCGGTGATTGAGGTGTCCTGTAACTGTTAAGGAGCCCAATTAGAAGCTCCAAGCAACGGGTCTTCAGATTACGCTTCTAGTCTGTCTACATTTGGAATGTTTGGAGACATTTGAGGTTTCCTCGATAGACCCTTGGAATGGGGGTCAGCTTGCATTACCGCTCTTATTATTATTACGTCTTCCTCAAAACGGATCATTCACTAGATCTTCCATTTAGCAAATCGGCTTTCATCCCCGTCTTCCTGTAATAATTATATTACTAATTTTTGGCGGGTTTTGTACAATGCAGACTAAATGTGCACTGCCTTTCAAAACTTTCGGGTCAATTAGAAATGTCCTTGTTTTTAAAAGAAAAACAAATTTTGTCCATTAAAATAACATGAAATGGATCAGAAATCCAGCGCAGACTGGGTTAATGTTGTAAATGACTATTGTAGCTGGAATGACTATTGAAGCTACAGAGGCCCTTTATCACTCCCATCACTCCTGTGTTCCAATGGCCCTTTATCACTCCCATCACTCCTGTGTTCCAATGGCCCTTTATCACTCCTATCACTCTTGTGTTCCAATGGCCCTTTATTACTCCCATCACTCCTGTTAGTTTAAAAGGCTAATTGATGGTTAGAAAACCCTTTCGCAATTATGTTGCAGCCAGAAATTTCCTTGTTTTACATAAAAACAGCGAAGTGACTCCAAACTTTTGAACCATAGTGTGTATTTTAGTTTTCTAACTGGCTTTGACAAAAAAAAGACACTTAATGTTTATTGGGTTGTTGTTATTATTACAGAATATGGATGTATATTTTGGAGCTGATCATGTAGATTTGGAATTTTGTGAATTTAGGAAGAAACACCAACTTGTATTTCTGGTTTTCTCTTCACCCAACGATATTCTATTAAGAGTTTAGTAAAGAATTTAAATTATCGCATTAAAATAGTTACCAAAATAAAAGGTATGTATTTGCCATTGCTGGCCCGATGATGTCATGTATCTGCAGCATCATGACATCACATGCCATGTTAGATCTACATCCCATCCACTTCCTATATGCTTAGGAAGCATATATTACAGTAGCCAAAACGGCAGCTAGCTACCAGAGTAAATCAAGGAACTTGACAAGTGTGGTTATCTAATGGTCTATAACAGCTAATAATTCACCCACTTAGCCCACAGCATTTAGGTAAACGGTCCTTAAATTTCAGTCTTAAATTTCTTTTGTGCTCCAGGCTCCTAGCGTGGTCATGTACCTCCTTTGCTGGAAAGCGGTTCCATGATTGCTCCAAACATCTTCCTTAGACAGGGGTTTACACATCATATTTAACCAGGAAAGAGAATTGTTATGGGTAGTAACATAGAACCTGCCGGCAGATCGGCCCCAGTCAGCCCATGTAGTCTCCCCGTTTCTCCCGCTGTAAAGACTCAAACCTTAATCAGTCGTTGTCCTCATCTTAGATTCCGGAGCCGTATGTCTATCCCATGCGTGTTTAAATTCCTGTTACGTTTTAACAGCGCCCCATTGTAGAGGCCGTTTTGACGCACAGAGGGAAAGTAGCCCACTGCAAACTCGCAAATCATTTCGGTGTGAAATAGCGTGATGTTATCCTGCGGCAACTGGGCACCCGCTGGGTGGCTGTAAATCTTTAAAGGCTGGCATCCAACGGCTGTCGGAATGCTCTCTATTACACCAACGGGGGGCGCTCCGGAAATACCGCCTGCTCTTATTTTCGTTGCAGATGGAGGATTTTATTGACTGTGATACATGACAGGGAGAGCCCATCTCTGTATAACCAAAGCTGCTGTTATGTCTGCTCTCGTCGGCATGTATAATATTTGGCATTTTTAACCCAGCCTGGGGTAGAGCTCCGCGTCGCGTTTCTCCATAATTGTCTGCAGCTTTTCCTCGGGTCGGGGCATCAATCAGCTTGTTGGAGAGAAGGTTTAAGTCTGTAGAGATAGGGAAGGTTTCTTTACTGTAACGGCGGGAAAATTGGGGAAAGAGAAGCCGTCCGATGTTGTTCTAGATGTGAAACGCATGCAGGGCTATCATGAGAAGAGGGAGATCCGGGTGAGTCCGACCTCCTCGGAGAGAAGAAGTTGAAGGGTTTTTCTTCTGGATCAACTAATCTGGGTTTGCGTAATGGTTTAATTTACTGGACTAGATGTCTTTTTCAGGCTAATTAACTGTGTTATGGACTACTTCCTGTGTGTACAGCGCCGTGGAATATGAAGGCGCTATATAAGCCAATAAATAATAATAAAGCGGTGAGTTTCAGCTCACAGGCTTGCAGAAGAAGTCTTACGTCGGGCCGGTAATCTGCTTTTTGTTTGTATCCGGAGCTGCTCGGAGTGACCTTCTTCCGTTTAAAGGGACCCTTAAGGAGGAGCCTACAGCGCAGATGGGTCCTCCCAGCCAATCGCATACCTGGGAACTTTCTAAACGAGCTGACCCTGAGACTCATTTAATATTAACCCTTTAATAGCCCAATATGAAGATTCTGTATGGCAACTCGTCAAATGTGTTACCGAAATGGCTCTGAACCCTTGACTTGACATTATTGGTAGACTAATGTGGGTCACTCGCATTCAAGCAGGGATATCAGCCACGACGTACTGGGAGGCACGGGTATTATCAGATCTGGGTAGACTGTGTGACTCTGAGAATCTGCCTCTTTTGACCCTGAGACTCCGGGGCAAACCCTGAGAATTCCTGAGAATGGTCATTTCTGTATAATAAATTATTATTATTATTATTTATATAATCATCCTTTTTCGAAACATATAATATGGGCCGGGAGGCTGTAGAACCCGGCGATCCTCTCATACCCAGCAAACATTCCCAGCTCCCAGAGAGGCAGGAGGCCCTGAGCCCCTATACTGTAGTAGACTTTCTTGGCTTGTAGTGTCCTGAGCTGCTCCTCCGCCTCACCCTGTGCTGGCTGTGAGTGATGTGAGTGTCAGACACTGGCAGAGAGGAGCCGTCTCTACAGCCGGTGCGGAGATTACCTGATGAATCCAGTCAGAGCGGCTCCTCCATTACAGTGAGCCTCAGCACCCAGGCAGCAAGAGTGGGAGGGCTTTAAGTCACACAGTGCGCTCTGATTGGCTGCCCAGCCAGCTTCCTCTTCCTGTGCTGCATTTCCCTCAGTTTGCTTTCCCTCCATTTTGTGTCCAGTCACAGACTGCGCAGGAGTTTGTACCCCGCTGAGGAGCGGCCTGCGGCCCCTGGACAACATGGAGAAGAGCCTTGAAGTGCAATGGCCGATAGCAACTCAGGGTCAGTTAACTGCTTAGTTTTTTCACCTCAGTGTGATATGTGTAATAATATGTCCCATATTATATTTATTTGCCAATTGTCCTGATATAAATAGGACAGTCCTGAATAGAAGTTATGAAAGAAAAAAAAAATCCCCACCGGCCAATTAACTCTAATGAGCATCGCTATTACAGGATTAATGATATAAAAGAAGAAATATTTAAGCATAGCTGCCAGCTGTCCTGATTACCTTACTTAATGTGACACATAATTACACCGTATACATGTAGCTAGAATTTGGCCCAAAAACTTGATTTAATTCACTTTTAAAAATGTAAAAATGTGTCAGAATTGTATCAAGCCAGGGTCAGTGAATCAAGTACAGTTTGTACCAACAAGCAGTTAAGGGGCAATCACCATAGCAACTAATGGAACTTGCTCTTTGTATAAAAATTGTGAATCCTGACATTTTCTTAATATCTGACTCTCTTTTAACTTTCAGTTTTGAGCAAATGAAACATTCCAATATTCCAAACCGTTCATGTGAATTTCATCTTTAAAAATGATTTATGAGCGGGATGAAAGGCACGTCCATATGTTTGACGGCCCCTATCTAGGTATAACCCAGACATCCTTTTAAATAAATTCTCTCTCCGCTGACTGGCAGGTGATGAGTTGCTAAGTAAATACGAAGTTAACAATTTTTTTAATGGAAATTTCTTTTAACTGCTACTTGAAATACATAAGCAGTATAAATGTATTTATTTTTCCCATGTAACCCTATTTGTATGTGTATATATCTATATACAGAGGCGTATCTAAGGTATGGCACCTATGACTCGTGCCATAAACGCTGTCTTTTTTTTTTTTTTGATGCGGAGGAGAGGGGCACCTAGCAACTGCTCGGCGCCCCTCATTCTCCTCCATGAGGGCTCTACCTCTGTCCCGGTGCCAGCATTTCATGCTGTGAGCCGGAATATGACGTCATATTTCGTCGCTCAGCAGTGAAGCAGAGGAGCAACCGTTCGGCGCCCCTCGTTCTCCCCCACATCAAAAAAAAAAAAAGACAGCTTTTAAAAGCCGCTTGCTAGTGCCCGCTGTTTGACTGCTGAGCGCCGAAATATGATGTCATATTCCAGCGCTCAGCAATGAAGCAGCGGACACCGCAGCAGAGCAGGAAGACAGAAGCCTCGTGCTCCCGCTGCTGGACCTCAAGGTGAGAGAACTACAAAGGGGGAGAGGGTAGATAGTGAGTAGTGGGAGTGAGAGGGGTTAGAAAGTGATAAGGAAGGGAGAGAGGTTAGAAAGTGATAAGGGAATGAGAGGGGGTAGATAGTGAGAAAGGGGGAGAGAGGGTAGAAAGTGATAAGGGAGGGAGAGAGGGTAGCTAGTGAGAAAGGGGGAGAGGAAGTAGATATTGAGGAAGAGGGTAGTAGGGTAGTAGTTGAGTAGGGGAGGGAAAGGAGTTAGAAAGTGACAAGGGAGGGAGGGGGGGAGATATAAGTAAAGAGTGTGAATTAATCTGTGGCTGCACTGAGTGAATAAGGGAGAGCATGAGTTAATATGTGGATGTATTGTCTGAATGAGGGAGAGCATGAGTTGTCTGAATGAGGGAGAGCATGAGTTAATATGGGGATGAGTTGTCTGAATGAGGGAGAGCATGAGTTAATATGTGGATGATTTGTCTGAATGCGGGAGAGCATGAGTTAATGTGTGGACAAATTGTCTGAATGAGGGAGAGCATGAGTTAATGTGTGGATGAATAATATGTCTTATTCAGTTGATTAACCCCTTGATGACAATTGCCGGTCCTGGCACGACACGCAAAAGCATGTGCTTTATGACAATTGACGTGCCAGGACCGGCACGTCATTAAACGGGTGCAGAAAGCGATCTGTTTTCGCTTTCTGCTCCCAAAAAACGTTGCTGAATGCCTCGACCTCGAGGCATTCAGCAACGCCACGATCGGAACGAAGGGGCCATCTCTGGCCCCTCCACGGGGCGTCAACATCCGCCATACTTTGTATGGCGGCGGACGCCCGTTTTAAAAGCGTTTAGGAGGCGATCGCCGTCCTGTAACAGGAACCACAAATTTTAAAAGTTCGCTAGATGGTCCAGACCATCTAGAGAACTTTGGCTCCACTTGCAGGTTGAATACAGGTACTGCATTCACCATGCAAGTCAATGGAGCCCAGCTTTCTAATCACAGTGTGATTAGTAAAAATAAATTAAAAAATAAAATAAAATTAATAATAATTAGAAAAAAAAATAGTAAAAAACTAGTAAAATGTAAAAATCATTTCCCACTGATGTCACTATCAGGGGAACCTCCAAGTTGAAAAAAATGTTAAAAATTTTTTTAAAAAAAGACAAAAAAAATAAAAAAAATATATATAAAAAATATATTTTTGTGAGCAAGTCCTAAAATTAGGATATTAGCTTAAAACAATTCTCGCATGGAAAGAGTTAAAATACTGGCATATGAAATGCCCGTGGGGTGTCTACTTTTAAAAAATGTATGATTTGATGGGGTAAATTGAATTGGCCAGGTTCAACAACGTCCCAATTAACACGGGGGGAAGGATGGCCACACATCTAATTTCCAATTAGAAAAATGCACACGTACCAAATGTGGCCTTTTAGTTCCCCAAAAAAATGACACACCCATGCATGTGGGGTATCACTGCACTCAGGAGATGTTGCTGAACACATTATGGGGTGTCGTGTGACAGCGGCATATACCAGGAACTGTAAATTCATACATAAAGTAGGTGTGTGTGGGAAAAATACACACACAAAAATACTACTGCAAACTTTGAAAAAATGCTGGTGGTAAAATGTGTGCATGCAAAGAGTTAAAATACCAGCATTTAAAATACCCTGTGGTGTCTAGTTTTGAAAAATATATGGGTTTATTGGGCACACTGAAATGGCCCGGCTCAAAGATGTACCAAATAGGGCATGGGCAGTGGATCCCCAAATGCCAAAGTTCAACATTGAAAAATGCGCATGCCCCAAATGTGGCCCTTTTGCCCCCAAACAGCCAGGCAAAATCATTCATGTGGGGTATCACTGCGCTCAGGAGATGTTGCTGAACACATATTGGGGTGTTTTGTGATAGTGACATAAACGAGAACATTTTAATTCTTACCTGAAGTAAAATGTGTGTGACAAAACAAATGCAAAAAAATGACTACCACAAAGTTTGACAAAGACTGGTGGTAGATACGGTGCATGGAAAGAGTTAAAATACTAGCATTTGGAATACCCAGGGCTGTCTAGTTTTCAAAAATATATGACTTGATGGGGTAAATTGCATTGGCCGGGTTCAAAGATACCCGAAATGGCACATGGGGGGAAGAATTACCAGATTTGGAAAAAATGGCTTTGAAATAGCAAAACGCTACTTGTACTTATTGCCCCATAATGGGTAGAAAAAAGCAAAAAAACATAAAAACATTGGGTATTTCTAAACTCAGGACAAATAGTAGAATCTATTTAGCAGGTTTTTTCATTACCTTTTATAGATGAGTAAAAGATTTTTCAACTAAAAGTTAAAAACAGTCATTTTTTTCTAAATTTTTCACCATATTTTATAATTTTTTTAATAGTAAATAATATGATACAATCAAAACAATGTCATCTAAAGAAAGCCCTTCTTGTCCTGAAAAAAACAATATCTAATGTGTGTGGGTTCAGTAAACGGGAAAGAAGAAAATTACAGCTAAACGCGAGCAGCGCAGAAATGTTAAAAAGGCCATTGTCACCAGGGGAACAAACAGTAAAATCAGCCTTTGTCACGAAGGGGTTAATACCTGCAATGCTGTTTCCATGTATTTATTTGAGCTATACCTGCAATGCTACGTTTCATATATTATTATTGTATACCTGCAAATATAGGATTTGTATGTCTGATTCTGTTTATTTGATATATACCTTCAGTGCTGAGATCACAAGTGAATTTCAATTGATCTGGGTTTGTGTGTTAATGTGTTGCTCTATACCTCTCAAACACACACACACATTCATACACACATTTATACTCACACACTCACTCTCACACACACTTACACATTCATGCTCACAAACACACACCCATACCAACACATACTCCCTCTCACACGCACATTCATGCTCACACACATTCATGCTCACACACACTCCCTCTCCCACACACACATACATACTTCCTCCTTAACTCATCTCCAGCTTTCTTTCTTGCTGCTTGCACACCTCTCTTTTACAGCAGGTCTCAAAACATCACGTTATGTGACCCTGCTCTGTTCCTGCCTTCCAGAACTGCTTTGTCTGTTGGAGATATCAATGGACATGAAATCGGAATTTCCAAGGTCTGGGAACTACAAACATTTCTTTTCTATTCTGACCCCAACACTCGTATGGAAGCTTATGTTTATTTACCTTCCTTTTAAAGCTGCGCAGTATATAGTAACCATTTGCTAACGATTACTGGAAACAATTATTCCTGCAGAGATTATATCGACTACACGAGCCTGAAGTAGCAACGCTTTAATAAAAATTGAATTTGTGACAGTTTTTTGGTTTGAATGTATAATGTCTGTGCTGATATCACATGATCCTAACAACCAGTAGTGATTCAGAGGATTTGTTGAGTTTTAGAGATCCTTGTTTTTCTTCTTAACATGTGAAACGTTCTCAAGGTTCCTTTCTGGAGCCGTACCTGCTGGAATCCGCCGTGGGGGTCCTATTATGGATTTGTGTCTGTAAAGGTAAACATTATCACAGAATTATCCAGAAGTCCATTGTCCAGAACGACTCGTCATGGTTTATCCTTCAGTGGACGGCTGTGACTTGTTTTTATTCCAGTGTTATTACCATTTGCCCTACAAACATGCCCCTCGGTGGGTTCTCCGACACAGACAGGCCCATAAATGTTTTTTATTATTGTTTTCAATAACATTTTGATGTTGCTGCTTTGGTGAAAGGGCAATATCCTGATCACTAATCTGCTTTTTTTTGAGACGGATACTGGTAATCTAGTCTCTGGACTAACATCAGAACAGGACCTGAACCAAGCGCTAATCGCGCAGGAGGAGAGCTGTCTGCTGGCCTCTGATCTGAGTCTGCCAGTTTTATATAAAAGGATTCTTTATGGTAATTCAGTGCTTTTTGAAGACAAGATGCAGAGACACTTTGCATCCCTTATTCCGGCTATTTATTCCAAGCATCTTTAGTTGCTCATGGTTTTATTTGTGGACAAAGTGAGTCTGGTGTCATTCGATATGTATGTGCCCCTTTTCTCTCTCTTGATGTCCCCCTGATGCCCCTCTCTTCTAGGAGGTCAGAATGTTTGCTGGGTGTGAGGGTATCGCAGGGCTCTACAGCCCTAAAAGCCCTGATAATGTGTATAGAAACAGCAGGAAACAGCTTTATAAATTACACGGAGTAAATAAACCCCATTATTCTTCTAATAAATTCCCCACTCAGTTATACAAATACCCCGCAATAGGGCAAAAAGTCACATAAAAACCCTGGGTAAAGCCACACCTCCAGCCAAACCTCTAACCACACCCTCTAAAACAAAAGTGCCCCTCTGGCCATCAGATGTGTTAGAATGCATGGAAGAATGATTGTCCCCGTAGGAATAATATTTTTTTTTTATTCTGGGCATGATGCAAAGGATCTATACCACATTAAAAGTATTATATTCTTATGGGAATACCTACTTCTTCCCATGCAAAAAGTTTTTGCCCCCCCCCCCCCGAGGTTACTGCGCATGTATAGGTAACCTCCGGTACGTATCCTTTCTGTGTTTTGAAATAAAGCTCACACGGCGATTACGTGACCCGTAGTTTATTAAATGGGGTTCTCTGCCAACACTTTTTGTTAAAACTGCTTTGAACCCGTTCCCAACCTAATTTTTATATAACATATTTACTGGCACCAAAGCCAATCCCAACACATGGAAACAATCCCTTTCTCTCTCGACCGAGGGAGGAAGCACTTTCGGTCGCGGTTCGATCACACGGGGCGTCCGTACATTCAGACTGATAATCCCCAAATAATTTACAGCTTCTCTTCAAAACTGAAGCTGGTGCATCATCCGACCGGGGGGGGGGGGTATTAGAAATAACACAACGCCTCCGTCTCCTATGTTACGTGTTTGCAACACAACGCTAAGTAAGCCGCATTACTACAGCTTCTCGCTAATGGAGGTACGAAAAAGAAAAATTTCGCTACTTTCCGTCCCTAGGAGACAACTTCCCATGGTATAGAAAAAGTTCCTTATGTCCTGTTTAGCGTCTGCAGAATGTGATGGCGCTATATAAATCAATAAAAAAAATAAGTAACTCCAAAACAGACATTTTCAATAAACAAATTTATTGAACGACCCAAAAATCCCTCTGATTTAACAGAATTTTATGAAACAATTAAAGATGAATCATCTGCGTTTGTTTTTCTCATTCCTACCATGGGCATTCCTCTTTTAATTTGTAACCTTTATTATTATAATTTTTTTTTTTGGTAATATGTTTTGACCGAATTCCAGAAGACGTTTCTTAAGGCTCCTGGGTAGGTATTTCAGCACAGTTGTGCAATTAAAGCACTTAAATGGAACGCTTAATTAATTCTAAACTATGAGCCTTATGTGTGAATTCCAAATGAAAAGCTGCATAGTTTGTTTTAAAATGTATTTTAACTATTGAGACCCGAAGTACCTCCTGCAAAGGTCACACTCAACTATCATATGATTTAAAGCACTGGAGCATGCCTTATAACATTTAACTGTCTGTCAAACATAAAAAGAATGCGTCTTATTAATTATCCTGGTCATCTTGAGTACATTATATATATATACATACATAATGGAATCAATAACTGGTGGATTAATTTGCCCCAGGCCCCAGGGGTCATCAATGCTAAATACTTATAGCGCCGAGATCCGATTTGCCCTTAGAACTGGTATCTGGAAGCGCAGAGGAGCGCGTTACTCATCCCTCGTTTGACATGCACTGTTCAAGCACGTCTGTTATTATTTTAGCAAAGAGCCAAGCAGAAGAATATTTAATAGGTTGTGTAAATGCTTTAAAGGAGGGAACACGTCTTCGGTAATCAGGCGTAGAAATAAAAATATGTTTGGCGAAGGAAAATATAGTTATAGAGCGAATTAGGAGACATATTGTAACTCCTATGGAAACAAATATGTGACGGCAAATAGAAGTCACTTAGCCCATCTAGTCTGCCCGTTTTTTTGCTTATATTTCGTATTCAATTTAATTCAATGCTAACATCAGTATGCCTTATCTATTAATTATGTATTTCTTTCTGAAGCCACGGACCCAGAATTCTAAATGCGTTCTACCTGGTGATCTAAACATTTTTTCCCACCACGGCCTAGCATCCGACCGGCTTCTCCCACTGCCTTGCATCACTGCCTACTCAGCTTTTTTAACATATATACTGACTTTAAAACTGACTTTCATACATATTCCTTGCAGCTCTCCCAACCAAAAGAACCCACAAAGAGTATGGATTCCATCCATCTATGGCTTTGGAAAAAGATCCACGTCGTGAAACACGCTGTGTTTGGTTTCCCAGAAGCAGAACCTGCTCTACCGGACCCGTGGTCAATGACGTCTCCTTTCCAGAAGTGGAATATTTACTCCAAAATATCATTTTTGGTAGCTTTAGTTTTCTTCACCCTCTTCATTGTTCTGCACTGCTGTGGCCGGACTAAAAGTGAAACGAAGGCCATTTCCAGAAGAACATCTGCTCCGAGACTGCAAGTCTGGCCTGCCCAAGACCTCCATCAGTTGGACACCTGGCTATATTACTTATCTCTCCTTCTAGTTGTGTGTTTGTCTATATCTATCCCTTGGGAATGGGTCCGTCTGTATCAGATTGAAGTAGCCAAGAAGACAAGCATTCTTTCCACGGTAAGATGTGCTATAAATATTAGCTCTGCACTGTATTTAATGGGGTAATTAAAGGAAACGCTGGGTTCTAATCTTTGATACCATTTTTGTTTTTCGTAACTATGCTAAATCAAACCAGAAATCGGCAGTTATAATGCTTTGTCCACTATCCCTTCTTGCTTTGTTGTTCAGTTTGCCAAAATCACATAGAATTTATTCAGTTTTTCACCAAACCTTTTTGTTTTTAATGATAAGGAAATTGTTGAGGGCATTTATTCTGTGGCCCGTCACGCAACATAGGAGGAAAGGCAATTTGTTTCTTTTGAGAAGCAGAAGTTACAGATAGTTCTGATCTAGAAAATATGCTAATGTCTTCCTGGAAGAAGACTCATAGAGTGAGCCAAACAAAGTCCTGGCCAATTGCTCTCTATGTCCCTGCTATCAATAGCCTCTTGAGTCTGTGTATCATTTCAGCATCGTGGGTGGGGAGGCCTTTAACATCTTGCATCTAGTAAGATATGTAGGTGCTTCTCACATCTGCAAGGAGACCTGGCGCGGTAAACAGCCAACTTTTGCATGCTTGTAGCGATCACACAGAGAGAAAATGAAATCTCACAATGACCACAATGAATGGAACATTCAACCACATCCCAAACATTGCGCAACAGTCCGTCTCTCTGTGTAGTGAGAGCCAGTTTGTGACACCAGGGGGAAAATATGGAATAATCAGTCCAGGAGAGTACTTCTAAATCTAGATTTTAACATACATCAAGTACCGTGATGTGGTACAGCAGGCCTTTAATTATAAATTATTTTATAATTGTTAGTTTATAACACACCAGAGAAAAGACGCTTCTAAGACTTGTAGCACCATTCCAACAATTCCCAATAATTCTTCATGCAAGTATATTGTCTATAAATGTTTAACACGTTATATTGGATTTAATGGTAAATGTAAAAAAAAAGGTGGATAGGGTCACCTGTCAATATAATCCCCTGTTTTGTGGGCATCGGCTAAAGGTAAAGGAACCCAAAAAGGTCTGGTTAAATATTAGACATCATATCAAAATACAGTTTGTACTTAATGTTGGATGTGTTCCTACCGGTTCTTTTAGAAGGAGGCTCAGAGGGATTCCCCCCCCCCCACTCCGCACCTAAAGCTCTTATGATTCCGGCCCTCGTGCCAGATACTTGGTTACATCCAATTTGTCATCTTCCAGGAGTAGATTTTTTTCAGGGTATGTCCAACCTCGGGGTTAATCTAAGCCACTTGATTTTTAAAAGTGGATTTGGGGAGAAAAAACAATGAAATAATCTTAACATTCAGCATTTTCAAGCCAAAACCAATGCCCCAGCCCCAAGATAAAAGTATGAATGATCCGTTACCAATACAACATATTTCCCATGACCAAACTTATTAGGTAAATACTTTTTTTGGCTCAAAAGACATTTCTGAATTGTACCCAAAAGAATAATGTTCTTCATGGTGATTGCCTTCTAAGTGGTTCAAAGCACTTGTACACAATTCCTAATGTGTTATTCAAGGACGCCGTTTGACCAAACTCTACCACAAAGTGCCAGGCAGTTCAGGGGACTCCACGGGGTTTGAAATACATCTGGGACCCAGCTGGCTCTTGTTAATGCCGGAGAAAAAAAGGCTTTCCATTCACAGCTTAATATTAGTGATATTTGAGGGTTGAAAGTGTTCTCTGCATCGCATGTCTCTTCCCACAAAATCTATGAATTCCATTTAAACCAGTCCTAAAATAACTCCAGATTGTCAGATTATCAAGCCGGTAGTCCTTGTCAACTGCACCTCACTGATGAGGAGAGGCCAAGACGAGAACCTGGTATTGTTTCCCTTGTACAGATAATGTTGTTCTTCAGGTCTGTACCGAACCTTACGGGTGGGATCTGTCTGTTATGCTTATGGAGAATTTTTTCCTTTGAAATACCACACGTGAGTAGAAAAAAAATAATTTAACTACGTCTAGGTCTAGGGATCTTTCTAAAGACAAGCTATTACATTCTCCCTGTTTCTCCCTTCTGCTGGTTTTAAGAACTTTGGAATTTTACTAATTCTAATACATACACAACAGTGTATCAAGTCCATGTGAAAGGATACATTGCGTTGATGCGGGGACGGCCAATTTCAGCTCTTGAGGATCTTTTAACATTCTCTCCAGTGCTACAAAACTTCAGTTGTTTTAATTAAATGATTAATGATTAAATAAATGGAGGACATCCATGCATTAACTCATGAAGCCCTTGGTTTCTGTCTTTGCCAGGCATTTTAACTTAGTGAGAGTTAAAGACAGACAAGTAAAGCCCGTTAGCCGTCAAACAAAAAAAGAGTCTTTATTAAGTGGTCTACCAGCAATAAGAGTGTTAATTTCCTCACTGCCTCGACCCTGCGTGTTTCTGGAGGAGGATTAAAGCGCCGTACTCTCTGTCTGTGTCTATAACGGCAAACAAAGTTTGTGAAATAAAAAACATTCTTTGCATTAATCGAGAGCACAGCGTGAGCCAGTCTTACCAGCACGTGAAGAAAGGCTCTGCTTCATGGATGATGACATATTGGCTGCACATCTGACGCGTATCTGAGCATATTCTTACAAATCTGCTGACCTCCTTGTGTGGCAGCGTGTATGCGCTCATACTCCTGGTGACAATTTGCAAGCCTGGCCCATGGGCGCCATATAACTGCACCAGGAAACGTAGCCACTGGGTTAGGTTCCATACAATAAAGCTGGCATCAAAGTACCGGATTCCTGTTCCCTGAATCACCACAGCCCAAATGATAAGTACCCCCATTTTATCCCATCCTCCGCTCCATCGTTTCTTTTCCCTTGTTAATGCGCCAGGCATTTAAATCTTTTACTTAATTTAAAGTGCATCTGGATAGATTCTCAACATCTGGAGACATCCCAGAGTCGGGTCCTTCACACTCTTCATTCATAATTTCATCGTCATTGACTTGAGATTCCGAATAGAATGTCATAGCTGAGATAGGTTACTCAATCATGGACGTGTTTTTAAGAAAAACATCTTCTAGCAGCTGATTCCAACTCTCCAAACCATCCAGGTGCTACTTATTAACTAAATCCTAGAAAAGATAAGACCAAGGGTCAAGTAAAGTGTGTGGATTACAGAACTTTATGTCAGTAATTTCCACAAAATCCTCCAACCCGGTTTTCTAATATTTGTCTTGTATGAAACATTCTCGGCGGAACGCATGGTTTACAGACATTCCTAGAAGAAACAAGAGCCCGAATCAATGGTGATAAACCTTCAGAGCTTTCCAGTTTTTGAGAGACACTTACAAAGTGCTTTCAGTACACAGCCTGGGGCAGGTGGTTCGTTTTAAAGAGGAAGGATACAGGATTCTGGGGGAAAAAAGTGAATCCTTTTTGTAGAGTTTTCCAGATTGGTTAAAATAATTCCCAACATGCAAAAATACATTCGGCGAGGGCAGCTGGGTCCAACAGATTGTATAGATTGGAATAAGGATCACCGACTGATCTGTATATGGCCAGTAGCCTAGTTAAAGAAATCGTGTGGCCAATATCCCCCATAGAAGCCGTCCAACACAAGGACAAATCCCACCAGCCAATTACTATATTATCCAGTAAATATATAGGGTAAATAAATATGAGTTCGCGCTCCCGGGAATGGATTTATAGATGGATGGAATGTTACTCTTCTCCGAGGGTCGAAGGCTACTTGGGGCATGGACTTTGGAAGACAGGAATGTGTTTCCCCCACGCATATATATAAGCTTGCCTGTGTATAATATCAGCTATTCATTTTTGAGTACTGATAAAAGTATTAACCAGGCTGCGCTGAAATAATACATGTTACTACTGGCCTAATCTTCTTATTACAAATGGAATGATCGTGGACTCCCTTAAGCAGTTTGTATCAAATGCAAATGTGTTCTTCTAACCATCTGACAATACTCTTCAGACAAAACAAGTCTTTTCTTGCGCCCGAAAACCCAATTAATCTTTATGTATTTTTTTTCTGATACCTGAAGGTGTGAAAACTGCCAGAATGCTAAATGCAGTGTTTTGTCTTAGAGTATGGCGGGTTTGGGTTATGTTCCTGAAGGTATAATCATATACAGGAATTTAAACCCCGTCTAAGCATGAACTGAGGAGACCTTGAGTGTATGGGATATTCCGAAGCCCTTCCAATGAATGAGCTGTTTTGTCATTCGTTAGGCAAGTAGCCGTCTTTAAAAAAAAACAAAACAACAAAATTTGACTTATTTTGCAGGAAAATTCCATTATTGGAACTGCACAGACAAATTAGATATAGGAATGTTGTAGGACCAAGCCAACCTTTGGGCAGACACACTTGGTCTGCTGGTTATATCCAGAAAAGGAACATTTCTCTGCTAGCAATGGTGACATTGTGGATTTGGGGACACATCATGTCTGACAGGGATGGACTGGGTATTAAAATCGGCCCTGGCAGGCGTAGGTACACTCGATGCAAGCGGCCGTACGTTACACTTGTGCGCCTTTCCCGACGGAAGACATGGCAATAAAGGAACGTAAGAAGCGCCATTGTCCATTGGCCCACTTGTCAGTGGGCGGGTTTGCCCGATGACCAGTCAGGACCTGATTTCATCAAATATATATGTATACATTTTATATATTCTTCAGCAACAGTGTCCAGTGTCTGGTTGTGAAGTCATAAGCCTGGGAATGAATGCCGACCCGCACATGTGTGTCGTATGTAAAGCTTATATGTGTGTGTGTGTAAATGTACATAAAAAGGTTTTTAATTTATGGTTATTTCACTAATGTGCGTAATTTGAATTCCATCTACTTATGCGCAGGGTGGAGCCACGTGGACTTTTGAACCCTCTAATTTATGGATGTTAAATGACAGTTTGTAAAGAGATCTGGAATCCCCAGTGGCTAATCTTTATTTCCAAAATTCCATATTGACATGAAATTAACAACAACTGTGTCTGATCAGGAACACTGGATAAGTTATTGCACGGAAAGGTGAAGCGTGCATCTTAATAGCTTTCAGAACGTGCGCTTTTCCCGACGGCGCTCGTTTTGAAGTGGCTGCCGTCTTCAGATGTTACAGATAATAAGGTTGCAGAGAGCCGACATGTTACCTTCTTCTCCTAGACCTTGTGGGACAGCGCGTGTGATTTATAATCCACGTTCTGAAGTATTTATCACTGACATGACTTATACCCCTACAAACGACAGGCAATATGCAGCGGAAGACTTTGGATTTTTCACGAAACCATGAGCTTGCAAAAGAGCTGAAACGTTTCATCTCCCCGACTTCACTCTTCATTACGAAAGGGTCATCCCCAGCAAGAGTTTCCTGCGCGAAGGGTTGGCCCTGTATAATGCATACTTAAATATGTGAGAAATCTCAACAATTTAACAAAACGTTATAGAGGACCAACTCGGCTCTTCTTAAAGGTGAATCTTGTAAGCGTTGACATTTCAACTTGTGGTTTAGTGAACAAACCCCCTTCCTACCAGGAAGACGTCCTTATCTTTTCGTAGCCTTTCCATTGAGTCTCTAAATTGTGCTCCTTTTTTGCCTTTTTGGTTAATAAATTGAAATATAATAGGCTCTAAATATTTTCCATTGCAGCCTTTCGGATATCTGAAGCAAATATACTAAGATTGTAAGCTCCTATGAGGCTTCCTCGCCTGTTGTTTCTGTAGGTCATCTTGTCATGTTATATACTTATTGTTATGTCCTGTCTACCCTTTGTACAGCGCTGTGGAATCTGATGGCGCTATATAAAACAATAAATACAAGAGGAAGTCTCACATTTAACCCATGGCTACCTGTGCAGTAGGAGGTACAGACTTTTCAGTTATCAGCCGTGACCTTGCTGACCTTGACCTCCTTAGTGCCTCCCTGACGTACAATGCATACATGCTCAGGCCATCTTGATTTGTTTCTTGCCTGGGCTTCCTTTGCAGCTGTGGGATTTTTCAGTGCTCTGGATTTCATCCTTTTATATCTCGTGGCCCCCCGGGGACCATCGTCTGCTGGAAATATTCAAAGCTGCAGAGGGCGCGCAGCCACACCGTGATTCCAGAGTCCGCGTTCGGGACTCATCCTGCGCTCTGCAGAACTTGGAAAGCAGCCACCGAGAAATGTTACGATGGATCCGTGGAAGCACTAATTACTTTTAAATGATGTGAAACATTTACAGACTTGGAAGGAGAAAATAAAAGAATTTAAATCATTCTGTTAGGTCACAAAAACATGTCAATATCTGAAAAATTAGAAGACAAACAGTGACTGCTCTACTGTTTCTCCTGCTGCGGCTCTTCTCTCAGATTAACTCTTTATCAGACTCTGACGAAAACCATAATTTATTCCTCCAGCTGTAAGATTAAAGAAAAAGTCCTATGGAAAAAAAATATTCCCCTTGAGTGTAAACCCCAGCGCTGTATATAGTAACACCCCCCCCAGCGCTGTATACAGTTACAAACCCCCACAGAGCTGTAAACAGTTACATACCCAGAGCGCTGTATACAGTAATATACCCAGAGCGCTGTATACAGGCCCGGACTGGCCATCGGGCACACCGGGCATTTGCCCGGTGGGCCGCGGCCGGGCCAGATTGATTTAGGGGCTAATGGAGCTGCAGCTCCAGGCCCCTACCTTAAAATAGGCCCAGTCAGGACCGGACTGACTGGGCCTATTCGGCCGTCCTTAATGCAGGGCAAAAGGGGCACCTGCCCCTTAAGCCCGCAGCAACTGCGACCGGGCCCGCAACTCTAGCAGCGGGCCCGCAACTTACCTGGCAGGCGCGCGAGCAGCGTCTCTTATACCGCCAGGGGGACGCAGGACTCCAACAGAACCATGTGACGTACGCCACGTACGTCACATGACCCTGCTGCGCGTCTGCTTCCCCTGTGTAGATCTGCCGGCGTCTGCGAGCGGCGCGTACAGACAGTTCAGGTAAGGGGGTAAGGGGGTGAGGGAGGTTGTATGGAGTATGTGAGATTGAATGAAAGAATTAATTAATGAGTGTATGTGAAGGAGTGAGTGAATGAATGTTTGTGAATGAGTATATGCAAATGAGTATCTGAATGAGGGAATTAATGAGTATCTGAATGAGGGAATCAATGTATGAATGAATATCTGAATGAGTGAATGATTATCTTTGAATTAGTGAAAAAATATTTGTGAACGAGTGAATGAATATGTGTGTGTGATAGCATGGATGTGTAAGGGGGGCAAAGATGCAACAGGCAGGCTGTTTTGGTGGCAAAGATGCCACAGGCAGGCTGTTTTGGTGGCAAAGATGCCACAGGCAGGCGGAGGGTGCGGGTGTCAGCGTGGCAAAGCCTGTCCTGGTGTTTGTGATTGGGTGTCAGTGTGGCAAAGCCTGTCCTGGTGTTTGTGATTGGGTGTCAGTGTGGCAGAGCCTGTCCTGTTGTGTGTGTGTTTCGGTGTTGGTGTGGCAGAGCCTGTCCTGGTCTGTGTGTTTTTGGGTGTCGGTGTGGCAGAGCCTGTCCTGGTGTGTGTGTGTGTCGGTGTGGCAGAGCCTGTCCTGGTGTGTGTGTGTGGGTGTCAGTGTGGCAGAGCCTGTCCTGGTGTGTGTGTGTGGGTGTCAGTGTAGCAGATCCTGTCCTTGTGTGTGTTTGTGTATGGGTGTTGGTGTGACAGAGCCTGTCCTGGTGTGTGTGTTTGGGTGTCGGTGTGACAGAGCCTGTCCTGGTGTGTTTGGGTGTTGGTGTGCCTGTCCAGAGCCTGTCCTGGTGTGTGTGTCTGGGTGTCAGTGTGGCAGAGCATGTCCTGATGTGTGTGTCTGGGTGTCAGTGTGGCAGAGCCTGTCCTAGTGTGTGTGTTCGGGTGTCAGTGTGGCAGAGCCTGTCCTGGGGTGTGTGTTTGGGTGTTGGTGTGGCAGAGCCTGCCCTGGTGTGTGTAGGAACACAGAAAAGAACCCCAGCACTCCAATCAGCTTCCAATCCTTAGGTTACTTTTTTCAAAGAAAGCAAAACAAAAAAGCAACGTTTCGGCCAAACGTTGCTATTTTTGTTATGCTTTCTGTTTTTGTTTTGCCCTTTTTTCCTGCTAGCTCCCAGCTTCCTGGGAGTTGAGTGCTGAACCATTTCTTCTTTTTTTAACTGTCCTGGTGTGTGTGTTTGGATGTCGGTGTGGCAGAGCCTGTCCTGGTGTGTGTTTTGATGTCGGTGTGGCAGAGCCTGTCCTGGTGTGTGATTGGGTGTCGGTGTGGCAGAGCCTGTCCTGGTGTGTGTGTGTGTCTGGGTGTCGGTGTGGAAAAGCCTGTCCTGGTGTGTGTGTTTGGTTATCTGTTTCCTTAATTTACAGAAGGAACTATTTCATTTTTACTTATCCAGAGATAAAATGCCCTCCTGAATTTGTAGTGACTTCAGGGGACAAAACATTCAAGGCCCTGAAATCATTTAGTGGAAAAGGTATTGTGTTATTTACTCTATAATATTTATTTAAAGGATTAGTTGTACTAAATTGTGGCTTCAGGCTTCCCATGTTGAATGACCAAGTATTATGTATATGTATGTACATATATGTTTTTTCATAAAAATGGGCTGCTCAGTCGGAAATGCCCGGGCCTATTTTTTGTCCCAGTCCGGGCCTGGCTGTATACAGTAATATACCCAGAGCGCTGTATACAGTAATATAACCCCCAGCGCTGTATACAGTAATATAACCCCCAGCGCTGTATACAATAATAATCCCCAGTCCTGTATACAGTAATATAACCCCGAGCTCTGTATACAGTAATATAACCCCCAGCGCTGTATACAATAATATAACACCCAGCACTGTATACAGTAATATGACCCCCCCAGCGCTATATACAGTAATATACCCCAGTGCTGTATAAAGTAACAACCCTCAGTAATATAACACCCCCAGCGCTGTATACAGAAAACCTCCAGGTATTAAATTAAGGCTATTTAAATTAAATTTAAACTGATTTACTTTATTTTCTTTACCTTCACACTGTCTCTGTAATTGTATTTTCATATCAAATTACAGCGATTATTTACTGTCACTTATGCTTTGGGTCCAGTCTTCCTTACAGTGGAAAATAAAGTCATTTTCAAATTCTTTCATTGGTAAAAAATGTACATTCTTAATTCTGCGGACGCGGGTCAAATCGAATGATTCAGATAATTTATTGAGATTGGAAGTGCGTGCTTTGGCTGCTGCAGCTGATCGTAACACCCAACTCATTGAACTTTCCAAATGGTTTTTATCAATAGACAGGATTTACAGACATCTTCCGGTGTCCTTTTTCCCTTGAAGAGACCCCTGATCTGTGATCATGTGGGGTCATAGGCCTTACCAAACCATTTTGTCTTGATAGCGTTCCAATGTCTGTTGCACAAAATCTACTTGAAGTCTCCCTTGTGGCATTACAAAAGGTTTTTAAATAATTAGGGTGGCAAATGAGGTAGCAGCGTGAGAAGATATATTGCCGTCTGGGGAAATCTACTGTGGTATCGGTGTCTATTCATTACTCCTAGTACGGCCAGATTGCTGAAAGAATTATACTCCTAACACTGTAAAATGAGAGGTTTGAAGGGGGTTTAAATGTTTCCAATATAAGAAAGTAGATGAAAACTTATAATCTATAATATCGTATACGTACTACATCAACAAAGGTGCAAACAAGGACATAACCAGCCAGAATGCTAAAGTAATCTCATTAGCGTGTTACCAAAGACGTCTTCGTTCCGCAGACTCTCACATGCCCCAAACTACCCAGTTTCTCATAAGCAAAGATATAAATTTATTCTGGTTAAATCTACAAGACAAGAAAACACAACTTTTTATTCTTGTGAATAGGAGACATAAAGTACATTTCTAGTTGAAACATAATTATGAAAGGGTTTTCTAACGATCAATCAGCCTTTTAACCTAAAACTTGGATCAGCGAACACAACGTGCCATTGGAACACAGGAGTGATGGGAGTGATAAAGGGCCATTGGAACACAGGAGTGATGGGAGTGATAAAGGGCCATTGGAACACAGGAGTGATGGGAGTGATAAAGGGCCATTGGAACGCAGGAGTGATGGGAGTGATAAAGGACCATTGGAACGCAGGAGTGATGGGAGTGATAAAGGGTCATTGGAACACAGGAGTGATGGGAGTGATAAAGGGCCATTGGAACACAGGAGTGATGGGAGTGATAAAGAGCAATTGGAACACAGGAGTGATGGGAGTGATAAAGAGTCATTGGAACACAGGAGTGATATGAAGATATTCTCTTAAAAATGAGCCATTTCCAGCTACAATAGTCCTTTACAACATTAACCCCATCGGCGCTGGATTTCTGATCCATTTCATCTTATTTTAGTGGACAAAATCAGCTTTTCTTTCAAAAACAAGGAAATTGCTAAGTGACCCCAAACTTTTGATTGGCGGTGTAGGTAGGTTCTCCAAAGCCCGGTCTGCAGGTTCCACCTTTGGATGCCATTTAACACCTCATATCCTTTAATGCAATCTGAGTTCCTGTTTTCTTGCTTCGCTGCTCTTCAGCTCAAACGTAAACATCTGGAGTTTGCTTTGCATCCTCAGAAGGGACGATCCTCACGGACATTCACCTACTGACCGCAAACCCAAAGGTCATTTCACTGTTAGTTTGAGGCTGAAACCTTCTGATGACCTCTCACGTCACGTGTCAGGCATGAACAGTCCCTTGGTTCTTACTCTTAGAAGAAGTCTTATCCGTGCAGCTTGTGGTTTCTTTATCGAGCCAGCAAGTCCGTTTCTCCCGTTTATCTCAATTTTGGGTTTACATTACTTATTGTAACTATTCTAACAAGTATTTCAGGCTTTAGCTCCCATATCTACATAACTGAATCCAAATCTACTCATTCACTGAGCATAAAGATTCTTTGAGTCTAAACTTTGTGAAGGGTAAATCATGGGTTTTCTGAAAAAAGAAGGTTCTTCCATGGCCATGTGAAGTATTTATATGTATATGTTATGTATAGATAACAGTTCTTTCTTCCTGGAGAGTTAGAAAGGATGGACGTGGTCAATAAGTCTTTGCATGTCATAATATTAAATATGTGCTCCTATAAATCGGCAAAATAATTAGAACATCCTGGGAAGATTTGGAAATTTGAGGAATAAACAAATGGCTCATAAACGGAATCACTCAGATCCTTGACACCACCTTCTAAAATATTGGTTTGGTGGAAACCATACCCCGCAATTTCACAAAATGTTCTGGTTTGTTGCCCGAATCAGTATAGTTTGCTATTAATTAAGCTGTTTTTGTTTTTAAATCGGAGCACATTTCCTAGCTCTCCGCTGATTGTTTAAACGGGGAGAAGCTGCAGACGGTGTTTGATGGGAACATGTGTGAAGGCTCAGTGTGATCTTTATGAAAAGTCGGGATGCTTCACTGAAATGCAGCCATCTATAATGAACAAAATATGAGCCAAAACACGTGTAGAAGTCCTCACGTCTGGGCCCAGGTCCTAGACGTTCGGCATAAAACATAGTTCTTGGTTTTGCTTGTCCTCCTTTAAGGTCTTCAATTCAGTTTAGTTACTCACTGCAGGACTCCACATGTTCCTTTTCAAAATGTTCAGGTCAGACAGTGGCCTCCTCCTAAAACCTCAGTCAGAACCATCTCAAATCTCCTTCAGACCCTCTATGATCCTAATTTAAGAAGCACATGATCAACAGTCCTGACCCACTGTGTCTTTTAGTTTATCGCCCAGGCCTGATGCCCAGATGAGATCAGAACCCCAACCCAAAGGTAACATTTCATTTTCGTGTCATTTCTCCATCATGCATTCCAAACAGACAATCTGTAACCTTTTAGAACGTTAAAAAAAAAAATAATTCCCATGCAACCCCCGGAAGGAACATGCTAAAATCTCATAACATTAAGCAAAACTATAGCGCGATTCATTCAATGCCAAAAGACTCAACGTTCGCATCTGTTTCCTTGTTCTTCATTATATCAGGGAAATCCACTTTGATCCACAGGCTTAGGAGTAGAGATATGAATTTGGTACTCCACAGACATGTATGCGGCCGTAGGAAAGAGCTTTGTTTTATCTGCCCATCCCTGATCAAGCTAGAATGTCCTGGGAAGGTCTCTCGGAGGTCTCTGAAGGGCTGTTGGGAGGTTGTCGATTGATATGGTGGATGGTAATTCAGAAGTCGATATTAAGTGAATATCACATTTCCCTCTATTTTTATTGTCGTTAGGTTGGATGTCAACACGGCCAATAGCACCAAAACACTTCTTTTTTCAATCTTCATATGATTATTGCGTAACATAGATGAATTCTGGGGACCGTTGTCTGTTACACTGTATCTTTGAGCATTAACCCGCTGTCACTCGGAGGTTATAACAGCTGATGGGTACTTTTTTCATATTAGTACTTTGCAACGTTGTTACCAGATAGCCGCTATCTTGTGCATTGTAGCACTCCTAATTCTATCTGAAAAGCCTTTCATTTAGTAGTCGGGACAATCAGAACGTGGGAAGAACATTGTGAGCTGTCCTCCTCATCACAGAGAGCATAACAAACATATTTCCCCCAAAAAATCTGAGTGTCTCCTATGCCAGACAGTGTCATGATGCACATTATATTCTAGGTGAATATGTAATTTTATTTCTTGATGAATAGTTTCTTATAATTAGAGAAGATGTACATAATTCATGATCTCATTGGCCGCAGTGTAACTTGGAATAGGAATTCAACATGTGTTCGTCAGGAGACGTCTCGTTCTCATCTGTCATGAGGAGAACCTGTAGAATGAATGAGATAAGAGCCATCAGAAATCTCATCCATTGGAGGACCCCAGGCATTGGCAGTCATCCCATTACAGCTGTTATCTCAGTGCGGGTATAAGCAGCAAATTTATATATGTAGTATATGTGAGGGCGAGTAGTTGTAAGATGCCTACAGAGGTGAATGAGACAGTGGGCAGTTTCCCAATGCAAATGTGTTTCGGGTCTTGAGGAAAGGCTGATGCTCTTGGAGAATTAGCATGTATTTGGGGCTTGAGGATAAACTTGTGAAATCTTAAACCATGCTAATTAATACTTCCTGGTAAAAATACTAACCCATGATGTCCTGAGCCATTTTACAGCGTCCTATGCCACAGAGCTTACAATCCACTGGAGCAATGATGGATGCTCACAGTTGCGTTTTTTGGTAAAAAAAAACAAAAAACAACAACAGCTTTTTATGCAGTTTCATGAAAGTCCAGAGCTCAGGCAGAATTTTAAATTGAAGCGGGAGCTCCTTAGTTTACAGGTTAAAGCTGTAACATTCATAAAGTTGTTCTTTTTAATGTATTGTGTGAAAACAAGTTTAGATGGAATTTTGATCCTGTCCAGAATGAGAATGTTTACCAGCATTTAAAAATAAAGCATGAATCAACACTTTATCTAAATTAATTCATCGATAATAACCAAGCTTGTGTAGGTATGCATACCACGTGACCATTACAATCAGACGGACAACTACAGAAAGACAAAAGCGAATGAACTGAAGAAGCTTCTCAGGTCACAGCAAGGTATAAGGTTATAGGATTTCATGTTATTGTAGAATGGTGCCTAGATGTTAAGTAACGCTTCCCTGGGTAGAATCTTCTACTTACCCCACTGGTTACAGTTCATTCGGGTGACAGATCGTTAGTTTTTCATTTGTAAATGTCATGTTCCTATGTGTCCCCTCCAGGGTTATGGAAACAGCTGCCATAGAGAAGACTTGTCTTTCTGGGGAACAGTGAAGGTTTGGCTCTCCTGGAACTTCTCCTGGAATAACAACGCCTGTGAAGATTATTACAAAGCTCTTCTTGTGGATCCGTTCTGGGAAGTGACCCCAGTAATGGTGAGTAGTACCTGAGCTTGGGTTATGCCTTAACTTCTACGCTTGATCGTAATGCTAGTCTGCGGTATACATGGTAGTTCAGTGACCATCAGTATGTGGCTGTGGAAAGAGCTTTGTTTTATCTGCCCATCTCTGATCACACAAGAATATCCCATTTTATTAGCGTTATATTGGATGTAAGGGAAAGCAAAAAAAACGTAATCAAAAAAGGTCATTCTTACAACATTCCCACTATCCTGCGCATTGTTTTTATCACTCCTAATCATATCTGAAAAGCCTTTCATACTGTAGTGAGGACAATCAGAACGTGGAAAGAACATTGTGAGCTGCCCCCCATCACAGAGACCGTAACAAACATATTTCCCCCAAAACTGAGCGTTTTATTCCTTGATGAAGAGTTTCCTATAATTCAAGGAGATGTTCATAATTCATGATCTCATTGGCCGCTGCGTAGCTTGTGACATCACCATCTGATATACATCTCCCTGAGATTTAGATACATTGTAACCATAAAGTAATTCCTAGAACCTCAATTGAATTGTAATTCCATCGCCCCTGTCCATCCTAAATCTCCCAAGACGAGAAATGATTGATATGGAACCTCCCAACTTCCTATTTCTGTCCTCACATCAGGAACGTTTAGTATGCTTCAGAGATTCTAAAACTTTAAGCATCTTAAACCTTCTTTCACTTTCTTAATCTCTCAGACGATAATTCCTCAGGCTTATAATGCTTTCAACACTTAATCTTTACACGATGAAGGAAAGTGTTTGTGTTAATTGTATACGTTGCTTCTAAGTACTTAATTAAGTCGTTCATCAATGTCTATTTCATTCTCTGTTTACAAGCTGTCAGTCCATTACTCGAATTTCTTTCACAGTAAATAACCAGGAGTGTGGAGGTGCAATTTCTATGTGACGTGTATGTTAGGAACATCTTGATGACTCAAAGTCCTTTCGAACGATTTTTAAAGTAGAAAAAGTATTTTTTTTATCTCTGGGCATAGAAACAGGTTTGAAGACTTGAACCCACACAGGGCCGGCCCTACCATGGAGCAGAGTGGGACAACTGCCCCAGGCGGCACTTTTGAAGAGGCCCCAAGCGCCTTTTTTTTTTTTTTAAAGCGGAGGAGAGAGAGGGGCGTCGAGTGGTTTTCGCTTACCAAGTTGTCAGTACCCGCTCGGCGCCCCTCTCTCTCTTCTGCGAGCCCTCTAGCTCGGACTCGGTGCCGGCCTGTAATGCTGAGCGCCGGAATATGATGTCATTTCCGGCGCTCAGCAGTAAAGCAGCGCGCACCGTGGCAGAGCAGGGAGACTCCACGCAAAACTGCTGAAAGGTAAGTGAAGTACAATGGGGGGGGATAGGGTAGATAATAGGGAGGGAGAGGAAGGGTAGATAAGAGGGAGGGAGGGAGGGAGGGAGGGAGAGGAAGGGTAGATAATAGGGAGGGAGGGAGAGGAAGGGTAGATAATGACCCCCTAGCGTCGGCGGGGGGGGGGGGCATTTTAAACTTCGCCATAGGCAGCATTATGTGTTGGGTCTTCAACCAATCAGTAAATCACATGACCACAGGGTACAAACCCAAGACAAATCTAAAATACTATATGTAACATAATTCATGATCTCATTGGCTGCAGCGTAGCTTGTGACCATCACCATTTGATAAACATCTCCCTGAGACTTAGATATATTGTAACCATAAAGTTAATTCTAGGCAGTGAAAAGGAGTTAATATAATGTATTCTACCTTCATATAATTAATAAATGCTTGTGCTACGTCTCCTGTGTTCAAGCAGGGATTGCCCTGGTCATTCAACTTGATGATTTAGTTGAATTTGTAGAGCCAATCAGTTGAATATTCCAGGTGTAGATATTTCTATATCACCAATTTATGAAAAAACAGTCAACGTTCCTGTGGTTTTTCCCACCCAAACCCCACGCCTCCTTCCCCACATGAGAAATTTCTGTGGTTACTTTTTTTTGTGTTTTTTTTTTGTAAATGTAATTCTACCAACTAACTGAGAAATATTAAAAAGACCCAAGCGAAATGACTTCAACATCTAAACCCTGAAAATGAAAAAAGAAGCGCTGGTAGAAATGGTGTTTAAGACTTAGAGGAAGTAATCGCCGTGATTTGGGTGACTTCCATCTTGTGTAAAAACAATGATTCGTTCTCATGGGTTCAGGGTCCCACAAACAAAAAAACAGGAATTTGTACTATTGCCCTCATTGAATAGAAAATGTATTTTTGTAAGTGTAAAGGCCACGTAAATGTTTTATTAAAAAGCTCCTCCGGGAAAACATCAACAGGTTGTCAGCATATTGGTGTATAACGGAAACAATTGTTTTGGTTGTCTCGGCGTGTGTGGTTGCATTCGTTTTGCATCTGAATATTTATTTTGAACCCTCCAGTGAAACTTTTTATCCGTATTAAGTCTTCTGTGTTTTTGTACGAGGAACTGTTCAGCACCCAAATTATCGCAAGCCGATCATTTCTTTCTACGATGGTTTCTGTTACTTTCAGACAGCGCGGGAGGTCCGTCGAGATGGGAAAAAGTAGCACAAGTCTTTCTCAAGCCTCCTTTTACACGAAGGCTGGAGGGCGGCCTACAATTTCTTAGGATTACAGGCTTTAATATTTAGCTCTGTATTTAGGGCTGGTTTTTCTGATTCACTGTTACTTTCTGTCGAGGTGCTAGAATGTTTCATTCATTCATGTGTGGCCTTGTGATTTAACTGACCTTACCTTGTGGCTGTAGATTGAAAGCTCTAGGTGAGCTTTGATACTGTATATAGTTATATATATATATATATATATAAATATATATATATATATATATATATATATATATATATGTTATATATATATAATATAGATATTTAAGACCCATCATATATCTAAAGACTGTACGATCGTTGAAGACATTTGAAAATGGCCTTCCAATTTCTGAACTCTCTTTGCATTCTGTTGAACTTACATCAATTCATTCTGTTCATTAAATTCACATATAACATATGTCACAATTAAATGAGAACGAGGCAACAAATTTGTCTTCTTGAGTCTAAAAATTCTGAATCTGTTTTATAGATTTGTAAAGCGCATACATACTAAAGATAATGCATGTCAGTATACCTAATGCTGAAGAAGGTGCATGTCCTAAAGACCCCTTACACGTGTTTTTATCACATCAAATGCATAGCCCAGACGTTAATTTAAGTAGTCTAAATAAGTTTTGTTTTCTTCTCCCTCTTTCCTTTTCTCTTTACTTTTTCTTATGGGAAAAATTTGAGATTTTAGATTAAAATAAATAAATAAATTAAAAAAGGGAAAAAATGATCTCTCCAGAGGTGGCTTCTAAATGTTGATGAAAGATTAAGCACTTAAGCTGCAAGTATGTGTAACGTAACTTACACAGGAAATTAGTATTAAGGACGTAAAGCCTTTGTACCGAGGCACGGCTGACAGAAGGAATAAAAAGTCCCAATTACACACGCAATTAAGTTTTGTAACGAGTTAAGGAAAGTTGTTTCAGTAATTCATATCTGCCGGAGGAATGGGAACCATGTGTTCTGTGTTTGTAATGACTTTCCGTTACTCTCCCGGCAAATCCCACCTGTAATGCTACTAAATACGAGATGAAACGCTCGAGGATTACGGGTCGAGGCGAGGATTATGGGTCACTGTGATCATTTTCGCAGCGGTCTGTTTGCCTTCTCTTTTTCCCATCCGCACCCTCTCGTTCTAACATATATTTAAAAAACAAAGCGTCGTGGGGAGTTAAGCTCCGAGATTCATGCTGTTATAAATAAAAGTGGGTTTTCGGAACCCGTGACCTATCAGGCTGGATGCAATTTGAGAGCAACGCTCTGTGCTAAAGTATACTGGAAATACAGCGCAGGGAATTATAGTGAAAGAAAATATCCTGTTTTTAATTAATCCACACACTGCAATTAATCAGAATTAGTTAATGGCCAATAAGAAAAAGCTCAGTGGAAAGTCCTGCGCAGGTGTAATATGTTTTTTTTTTAATCAGTAGTGCCTCACACAATGTCGGGCACTGTAGGCATTCTTAAGTAGGACTCATCCATGCTACTCATCTGTAGCCTTACCTGGCTTGCAGCACTTGCCTATTTTTATTGATATTTCATGTACATATTGTGACCGGAGCCACCAGTTTCCCCTCCTTTTATTTTTCATATGGCTTTTTCTGTGGATCCTCGTGCTGTCAGGCACCATGGGCACTCTTAAGTTGGAACGGCCCATGATCCTCGTCTGCAGCCCAACGTGGCTTGAGACAGTTGCCTATTTCTGGCCACTTTTAAAGATAATTCATGTACAAATTCTAAATTCCATCTTTTATTTATTTTAAAATATATTTGTTTGTTTTTTTTGTTTTGTTTTTTTTAATCAGCAGGTATTCTATAAAAATGAAATATATCCAGAACCTCTCTCTTATCCTCAGCCTCAACGATCAGTCCGAGGTATTCTCAATGGTTCTCATTATGAGATTTCCCAACTTTTATTGCGTTTCCAATATGGCGGCTCCTGTATCAGGTGGGATACCAGTGGGTTCATCTCGTGTGTATAGAACTATAAAATGAAAGCTAGAGGTCTCTCTGACTGTATCAAGTCCTGAAACCAGCGTCACCTTCCACATTGCGTTCTGCCACTCCAAACCTCCATACCTCCCTTTATTTTTGATCCAACTGTGACCTACCCGAGAGCACCTTTTCTGAAATTTTCCATCTTCAGCCCCGTTGTAACATTCTTTACACTTGGGGATATTTATCCAGATAAGAGTCTTATTACTGAATTTTTCTTCCAAGTGTGTGAGGGGCTGGCATAGATTAGAGCGCTTACTGAAATCCCAAACAGAGCGAGAGTGTGTTTATTGTGTCCAGTAGATAAACGTTGATTTCTGCTGGTCATTAAACCGCAATTTATTTTTCTTGCAAACGGACACTTGGAGAATTGAAAGTCCAGGCGGTGCCAGGATTGGTGCACATTTCATGTGCTTTCATCAGAAAAACAAAAGATGTGTTAAAAACAGCTGGGAATTCTTATACATTGTGTCTGAAATTCCCCAAAGATAGCAAACGCTCGCTGAGAAAGTGCAGAGAGATGGATATTTGAGATAAGAGGTCTGCTTACACAAATAAATTAAGTTGGCCGATCTGTTTGCTGTGCTTTGAATTGTCTTTGGGTCATCGGTGCTAGAGGTCGGAGGTATCCCGACTCACTGAATGGATGGGAATTTAGCTTCTTTTAGCTGGGTTATTGCTTGGACCTTACCTTATACTCACCTGGGACCAGGAGAGAAGCTTTTCAGGTTTGGGGAAAAGTCACGTGATTGAGACGCGCCTCAAAAAAGTGGATTAAAATAACAAGATAGAGTGGGAAAGGTGAAAATAAAAATGGTTCATTCACATATTCATTGTGGAATACGGCTTCCCAGAGAAGGCGGACAGAATTCTACCTTGAGTCATTCTAAGGATTTTTAAATGGCAACCTGATTGAACATGATATCTATAAAACGAGTCACCTGGTCTAGCCACAAAGTAGAACAAATACTAAAAATAAGACATGGAGAATGTACATAATAGTTGTAAGCCTATATACGTTATATATAATTAATTGAATGTAATATAACTTATTAAAATCCAATCCATACACTCCATTCTCATTTTCCACTGCACAGAGTTGTAACTGAGCAGCTCATGACCCATTTCAGGGTGGTCTCTTGGGCTTCCTCCATTGCCATCTTTGTGTCTTTTCCTTCTGGTTACCTAGTTGTCCTCCCGGGTAATGGTGGGGGGAAGAGGTCTCTGGGCCCAATCATATAACGTGAAACAGTTTCCCGATGCCACATATCTTTCTTACTTCTCGTATGAGTCTGTTACTGAAGGAACGCTGTTGCCAATTGCAAGAAAACAGCAGAAGAATGTTCTTTGCCCTCAGAGACATTGCTCAGAGGGGCAACAGGGCTAAATAGAAGCTGCGGGTCCTGGCTGAGGCTGCATCCTGGGAAGTTACTGAAATACAAGCATTGAGCTCCTACCAGTTTCCCAAGCTGGCTATCCATAAAGGTAGAGATACGAAAAATCTCCCCATTCTATGTGCATTCTTGGATGGTTCCCGCCTATAATTTACATTTAGGTTCCTTAATTAGAATGTTTGTACAAAAAAAAAAAAAAAAAAAAAAAAACTGATGAGGTTTGGCCCACAAACTCAGAAATGGGGAAATGTGTCAGAAAAACTGTCGCTTTATGTTACGTTGAAGTGCTTTTGTTTGGGAACTGCTTAAAAACATATGGTCACTTAATAAATAAAAAAAGAAAAATAATAAAACAAAATAAAATTACAAAAACTCTAGACCGCTAATAAATCATCGGACTCCATGTGCGTTGCAGATGGCAGGGTTGGCAATATGTTGCGAGATTAAGTAAACCAGCGTTCTACAGCTGGAACGGATGTTACAGGAAAACTAAGGACCTGATTCTGCTTAAACTTGCATATAAGAAGGTTTAGTAACATCCATTGATGTCAACGTAAAGGATTCAATTAACCTACAGACGGAGAGAGAGATAGAGATATGACCACGCTTGGTTTCCTCTAGGCTTTGTGAACAGGGGCTGCCATAAGACACTACATGAAGTGGAGAGTTCTCAGGAAAATATCTTGCTCCAGCCTCTTGATCTGTCTTCCCCTCTGGAACAATATGGAATCTTTTATGTTCGTGCAGCTGACCCATGTGATGTGCCCCTTTGCTGAGAAAGTCGTATAAGGGACAGTCTGGGCATGTATTAGTGAATATGTGTATCCAGATCAAATCCAGGGATCCAGCACATGCCACTAATTGATGCGTTTGGTTCCAAGATGCTTACATTCTAAGCATCTAGTCAGTTCCTTGTCATGTGCGCTCTGATATCCCAATTTCCCACTGCGAAACAAATAATCATCTTGACCCTAACCCAAACTTTACAACGCCCATTATATAACATCCTAGACCTCTCCTCTATGGTGTTTTTTTCACCAATGATGCAATCACCTGTCTTGATGGTAACAGCAGATAAAGGGGTCTCCTAGGTCCATGGTCTTTCCCCTCCAGAAGCTAACGGCTGTGGATACGGGAGGAACATTCATGCCTGAGTGTGTTGGCTTCAAATACCCAACTTCACGCTCTTTCCTGGGAACACGGGAGAACAAACCTTAAAATGTTTAAATTCACATTCTTTAGGGATTTAAGTCAGTTTTGCTTTGAATTCCTTAAATAATAAAAGATAAACTTGGCAATGGAATCTTACACCCCTAAATTATTTACTCGGAGATCAGTCAGAAGCAGAGCTTAATATCTCACGACAAAGGATTGTTTTATAGAAAATAAAATGTGACTCAATAAGCATAAGATTTACCAAACCTCATACCATTGAGGAAGGGGGAACAGAGAAATATATTCCAAATGATTCTGGAATGCAGAAGACCGCATATGGTTCTCGATGGTTGTATCTGACACTTATGGTTCTATGAGGATGAGGACAACTCAGTATTCTAGATGGTTGTGTACTACACTTGTGGTTTCATAAGAGTGAGGACAACTTAGGGTTCTAGATGGTTGATGCCACCAACAAGAACATCTAAAGCATTGGCGCAGTATATAGACTTAAATTGACTTTTCTGGGATAAATCTAACAGTGTCCAAAGTCTCTGTGCATTCAGATTCCTATTTAAATTTGCTAATGACCAAAAACAAGGAGGGACCTCCAACAAAACAAATGAAAAGGAAGCGGAGAGCTCCTCATTTTCTTAGCTTTTTCACTCACTCTTACTCTACCTACCTTCTCTGCAGACCGCATCCATGTCCCTGCCACCTTTACAGCAGCTCTGCTTCTTCTCTTGACTCTTTTCTTCTATCTTCTGTCTTGGTTCTTCATACATTTCCCCTTGGTATCAGCTTATTGGAGGAACTGGGAGAGGCTAACCGGGAGGCCTGGTTAACGGAATTGGTACCAGGGAGAAGCGGACAATGAAAGAAGACAGACGAACAAGAAGAGGCAAGAGAAGAAGCGGAGCTGCTGAAAAGGAGACCGGGACATGGAATCGGTCAGCGGAGAAGATAGGGAGACATTGAGCGAGAGCATGCAAGAGAATGAGACTGTGAGAGAGCTTGAGTGAGTGACAACGAATTTCCAAATGGAAAAGGTTTTTAATTTCGTCCGAACCGAAAATTCAGGAAACTAAATTAGTTGTCTGAATTTATCCAAAGAATTCAGCGTTTTTGGTCCAACATTTTGTATTATATTGATGTTTTTCTTTCTAGCAAGATGAGTGGTTGATTCAAAACGCTTTTTCCGAATACTATGTGTATTGAGGTTTTTTTTTTTGGAATTAAGCAAATGTGCAAAGGCCTCCTCCAAGATTCGACTTAACGAGCTGTTAATTACACTAAATTACCTACTACTTGATGAGCCCGCCCCAGACGTTTGGACAAAACACTAACGCAATATGAATATTGGCCTTTTGCAGTGTAATTGTTGATGGGAACTCAGAGCCGTACAATCTGTTTACAACCGTCACAAAATTCCTTAAATTGTGTTCTTAGGCATTTGGCTGCGGCCCTTAGGATTTTTACATTTGCCAACATAAACAATTTATTCCGAGCAGAAAAGGTCCCTATCTTCAGCCCATTGTGTGGTTTTATCAGAAAGTTCCGATGGATCTCCTGTGAAAACACAATATCATATTTTTGGGGTAAATCCACAATGGATGTCACATAAAGCCACGTATTTTCCAGGATTTTGCAAGAGGACATAACAAGGTAACGAAGGTTCACACTTACAGAAAAGTCTAGAATTTTGACAACTACAAAAAGTTAATTTTTAAATGGCTGAAGACAATTTACATGTTTTTCTACCTCCAATATGTCACTAGAACAGGTGCGGCCCGCGTATGATCGGCAGCCAGGGCAACCGATCTTACGCGGGCCGCACCTTGAGCCCTGCTACAACAAGAGCCCTGCTACTTACCTGTGGGAGGGTCTTTTGTACTGCATAGAGGAAGCGGAACCCAGCAGAGTTCACGTGACACCACATGACTCTGCTCCAGTCATCCTTCCTCTGTGCAGTACCAGAGAACGCAGAGGGAGGCCGCGCCCCCTGCTGAAGTCTGTGAGCGGCATCGAGGAGCTGCAGTGCAGGTAAGGGGGTGGGGAGGGTGTTTGAATGAGTGTGCGTGATTGAGGGAATGAATCTGTGAATGAATGAGTATATGAATGAATGAGTGTGTGTGTGATAACATGGATGTGTAAGTGCTGGAACCTAGGCATGATGGGACTATGATTGCTGTTAGCGATCACACTCCTATCATGCGAAGTCAGCCAGTACATGCTGAAACCTAGCTAGCTGCCCCCCTTGTGTATTGATGCTGCCAGGAGTATGGGGTCTGCTAACAGCAATCACAGCAAGCACAGTCCCATCATGCTTTTGCCTCTTACAAGCACCCTAACAATCTGTGTCCTTTAGTTATTTATTTTTTGCTCTGGGTACATCTTCCATGTTGTGCTTTCTTTAATAGTCTAAAAAAGAAATAATTCCATATACCGTACCCTCATTCTAAAGTTTTAATTCATCGATAGTCCTTGCTGCCATTTTTAATAAGCTCCAATAAGATGTTTTATAAACCAGGTAAAATATTCTTAAAACTTAATCTAGACAAAGGAAGGTACATTGTAGGAATAGATATTTATCAGGCACACCTAGGTTTATCTCTCTTTTTTTAGGAAAATATAAATATATTATAATATATAAAATATATAATATATTTTTAATGTGAATGTTATTCTGCATTACGTGTTGTCCCCTCAGGTTTTAAAAGAGGGAAATATTCAGGATAAAATGTTTGTGTGCTTGGGATAAACAGCCAGAGATGATAAAGACTGATTTCCTTGAAGTCAGATATTCCATGGATGATGCACAGAGAGATTGTAACGGAACCTTCAACCTCCAGAAATCTGCCAAATTCTTTCCTTCTTTCTTTAATGATGAATATTTTGGGGTAAATAAGGAATTTCTTCATAACATGAAAACAAAAAAAAAGAGATTTTATTATTTGCAAAGGAAGAGAAAATGCATAATTCATTAATTTTGTCACAAAATTCTGTGGATTCAATTAGTTGTTTGTTACAAATAAGTAAAAGTCATCTGGTTTGGATTTTGCTTTTATATCCAATCCTTTTCTTAATGTTTTATTCTCCTGTTGGAAGTAAGTGATCAGTTTTCCAGTTCCAGATCCATTCAGTCATTTAAAGGTTAGTTTAATGTTCCTTGTGGAAGTTTCTATCACCCTCGGCCATTCTACTAAACGCTGTCTGTAATTCCGATACAGAGTATCACAGCCGGATTGCAACACCCTGAGGGCACGCTAAACGAGCGATACAAATTATGAAGTTTAATAAAGCACTAATCTCTGGAGAACAATACTTGGTTTAAGATGCCCTGGAGCAAACTACGACTATTTTACAATATCATCCAAGTAGCGCATGCTAAATACCTGTCTGCGTTTGCGGACATTACATATAGAATAGGGATGACAGCTGAAAAGCCTTGTAGGCAATAAGGAACATTTTCCAGGATTTTTAGTACACACGATGTTCTGGGGAACAATAAGTATATTCCAGCAGCTAAGTTGAAAATAGATTTTGTAAGAGAAATATAGGAAGCACAAAGACCAGTAAGAAAGGAGTTACAATAGTCTAGGTGGGAAAGGATTAGTGGGAACCAAGAACAGAACTCTGGGGTGCCAGTGCTGAAAAGCAGTCATTAGGGTGTTGGAATACACCACAGATAGAGATTGTTGGAGATGTAGGACATGAGCCATGCATAAGACAGACCACGGATGGCCAGAGGACATGGGAGAGTCAACCATGTCAAATGTGGCAGAGAGATCAGGACAGGTGATAAGAGAGAACTTGGTGTCACTTGGTAAGGACAGTTTCCGGGGCAAAAACTAGGTGATGACCTTGGAGAATGATGTCGACTGCGGAGGTTGGAGGATCTGGGAGGAATAGTTTTGGAGAGTGACTAAATGGGAATGGAAATAGGGCAAAATAATGAAATAAACTGACCCAGTGAATGATAAAATAACTCTTTATTGATCTTTGGTCTGCCGCGTTCCCTTTTATTAGACCTGCAGGGATCTGCCACTTGAGTTAATATTTCAGGGCGTGAAAGTCCTGGGTTTAACTTGGCAACTTAATGCAGAAGTTGTAGCTTTAAACCTGCAGAGAACTGACCTGCTACTGACCCACAACTTGAAAACTCAGTCCCTGGGGCCATTAACACACATTCTACTAGCAGTCTGAACACTTCAAAGGGTAAGTCAGACCTGGGGCTTTACAAACCCCTAAGAAAGGCAGCGACACAAAAGCAGTCCATGGGGGGAGGTCTGATTTTTCTAAAAAAATTATACAAAGGTGTTTTTTTTCCTCCTTAAATTGTATCCTATGTAAATTTTCCTTTCAATGAGAAATCATGTGATAATGGATCAAAACATCTGATTGAGGTGAGAATATATGTCAGTTCATTGCTACATCAGGAATACCACATTCTTTCCTCATGGGAGATTTGAAATTTAGAGTACATTTGAGTGAATGTATACTGTTTGTATATAGGAACTTTAAAAATGAGACGATCACGACAATCTTCACACAGCCAATCACACAGATCGTATCGTAGAGACTCACTAATGGTAGAAGCCTAGTGGTTTTAATAAAGGTCCTTATGGAAACTAGGACTTGTCGGGAGGTAAAGCTGTGAGAAGGTCACCAGTCGGGATGCTCAGATATCATTAAATCAGAGGAAGGAGTCACCTCTAGACTGAGTTACCCTGAGAATCTGCCCATTCTACCCATTCATCATGAGACTGGGGTAAAAACTCTGAGACTCGATGAACAATCACTGACCGTTCCCAGGTATATCACCTGAAGGATTCAAAACCATGAAGGGATGGGACAGCTCTTTTCCATGTCAGTTTAATAACGTTTCCAATACTTACAAGGGTCTACAACATACGGGGTTATACTACACTCGGCACGCAAATGCTTTTCTTTGTGTTTAGTGATATTTGGAGTGTAAAGGCTCCCAGCTAATGACTGTAGTGACCGTATATAATCTATCCAATATCCTAACCCCCTGCAGGGAGAATATATATACCACCTTAAAGCAAAGTGATTAGTCTATTGTCACATGTAATAGCCACACAGTCCTCATCTGCAATTATCAGAACAATAACATTCCAGACAATCCGGCATCACCAGGAGGTAGCATGGTGTATGATTATAAAAGCTGCCTATAGTCACAGGGATCCCTGCTTAAGGGGCCACAAATCACTTATAAAGATGGCCACCTCTTTACAGAGAAACTGTCACATACAAGAGTGTATAATACTCCCCTCTGTTACCTCTGTTACCCCCCCCCCGCTCTATGCAGGAGCTGCCATCTTGTTGCCCCCTCACAGGGTTAAATCGCCCCCTCACCCTGAAATATCTGTGATAATAGCGTTACAGAGGAGCTGCTCATACAGAAACAATATCTAGCACTAGAGCTAAAACAATGCAACAGGAGAACAGGACGCGGCTTACAACTTCCTGTTTGGGCTGGTGGGAGGGATTATGGGAAATGGAGAAAGAATTCCATAAAATGCCAACGGCTATTCTTTTTACGTGCCTGAGCTTAAAAATATAGATAGAGTAAAAATGGAAATTTACGTTAGAGATTATTTCAGCGCTGTATATAATTTGGGGTTATTTCAATTTACTTGCAAATTACTATCAGTCTTCAACTCAAGGAGACCTCAACCTTCTCGTAGCTTGTAATGGCCAAGTATTATTGGCCGGTATCACTTTCCTTACGTCTGAATATGTTTACCCGAGTCTTGTGTTCCAATACCGTGGCTTCTCCGTCTAGCTCAAGAAAAGATTAAATATTTACTTCCCAATTGAATTACTTCAAGTCACATGAAATCCTTTTCTCCTTCTAATGGATTGTCCTGCTATCCTAAATGTTGTATCATGCTCAGTATTACACAGAAATCAGATCGGCCCTTCATGCAGCGCAGGAACACCACGGATATTCTAATCTAAAACTAGGCGACAAACCAGTCCAATTATATTGGTGTGTACGCTTTACGTTACAAATTTAATCAGAGTTTGATCAATATTGTAAAAGAAATAAATCACCCCCAAAAAGACTAATATATTCCATGGCAAATGAAATATTTCATGGTTTATTTCTGGATTTCTTAAGGTGCAGAATAGTATTCAGATGGAAGAAAAAACTATAAAATAACCTTTAAATGAATCCAGGCGCAATAAGGATAATATTACTGGCTGCCTAGAAATAAACAAAAATCAAAAACATATTTGCTTGCTTAAAAAAAAACAAAAAAAAAAACTAATATGGCTTCCCTTTGTCGGAACGGAAAACTTACATGTCAGTATAGATACTTAAAAGAGGCAAATTACTTCCATTTGGTTCGACACAGCAATTTCCTTAAACGTCCCATCTTCGGGACGCATGGCAAAAACCCAGCCGTTTGTTTCACTTTTGTGGAATTGTTTCATTATGTGTGGTTTGCGAAGCAGGGAACGGCGTTCTACTGACCCGTTCCTGGCAATACCAGGAAAGCGGCCATGGAGAAGCTAGTCTAGAAGCCAACTGAAAGAAGAAAACGGTTTCTCCTAAAAGATTATTTTTATTCTGCCTGTTATAAATTTTTGTCACCCTTTCTTTTTTTTTTTATGTGCCGTCCCCAGGCAATCAGCTCAGTCATGGGGAGAATCATCCTGCACCCCATGGAAACGATCAGCCACGTGGTTGGAAGGAGCATCCGCAATGTCATGAAGGAGATTCCCAGCCAGTGGCAGCCGGTGATCTTCCTGTTGGTGCCACTCGTCTGCGTCACAGTCTTGGCTGTAGCCTATTTCAGAAGAAGACAAAAGGCCTTCGTCACTTATCAGGTGTCTCCTCCGAACACCAGGTCCAAGAGCTTTAAACGTGCCATTCAGTCTAGGACTTAGTGTGAAGAAAGGCCAATGTGGCCAATTTAACGGATTGTAAACGTTTGGGTGGCACTAAGGCTCATCCTCAATCGAACCTAAAAAGACAAAAATTCCAATCAACATCAACAACAGAAGAGAAGGAGAATCCTTGGAGATTACAAAAGGATTATCAACTCTTACTGGGGTTTTAAATATTTGTTTTTTTGTTTTACTTTTTGTAGCTTTTTTAAGGTCTAGGTAAAGTGAAAATAGGAGATATTTTGGGATGATAATTATCATTTTGCATCGCATAATGTGTACTTATTTTACTATCTTGGAATAGGAATACGTGGACTTTCAAACATTGAGATTTTAGCTAAAGAGACCAGGATGTCCCTTGTCTTTTCCAATTAAGTCTATGCCTTCGTTTGTGCAGCTCTGACATATTCCTCGCCGGTGTGCGGCGTAGTCTTCATTTCGCATTCCTATAATTCCCGAGTGAAGCCATGGAATTTTTTTGGGGGGGGTTGATTTTAATTTATTTGGAGTGCAAATGGCAGCTTTTTGACCTAGATGAGTGCTAATAGCATTGTAATTTAGTGTGCGGAGATCCTCAAAACCAAACTTTTTCAAATTAGCCATCAAAGGAAGAGATTAATTATGTCTGTCTGATGGGGGGGGGGGATTGTAACCATAACTGAAAATGTCATGGTCCTGTGTTTTAAATCTTCACGCATGTCTTGTGACAGGAGGACACGCAGCTTCAAAGGCGAGAAAATAATTGTGTCATTTCGTAGAATTCCTCCAGTTATTAAAGGTTATTTGTGTTATTAAACAATTTGGATGATGTTACAGACTTGGAACAATGGAGCGGCTCTAAACCCTTATTGTAAGATGAGACTGAGTCATTCCAGCTTGTAGGGGGTCAGCGGGTTCAGTTATAATATGGGGCAGGTAGCTTGTATCGAGTTATACAAACCCATTGAGGAGATGCGCAACATTCTATGACTTTTGTTCGTGTCGTGAGCTGTCTCTGAAATCTTAATAAATTGTCTCTGAGAAAAAAAAAAAGTGTCCGAGACCTCCTTGTGATGTTTTTTCACAAACCACAGAATTTCTTGTTTCTTCCTCTGCAGCTGGATCCGAAGAATTTTCGAGCCGTTCCAAAACAAGCAACAAAAATCATTAAAAGAAATACAAGCACTTTGTAGGCCCTGAGAGAATCATAATTTCATCATCCCTCCAGTAAATAAATTGGAGCTGAAGGGTGTGTGTGTGTGGGGGGGGTACTCTTAATGCAGTCTGGTTTTAAAATACTCGCCCCAACCGAGACTTGTTCAAATCTCTTGTGTTTCTGCCATGATCGTTATTTAATCAGGAACCTAAGTTTTTTTCAGTGCAATATGATGTAATAATTTTTTACTTTTCCAGAAATATTGAGCTTCTTATCATCGGGTTTTTTTCTGACTTGGGTCTGGTAAGTTTTCCTTTTAATTGTCTGAACTATCACGTGAATCGAGAGACCACAAGTGGTTAATTTTTTTTTTTCCAAAAAGCAATTTCCACCAATTTTCAAAGATGGATAAATTTTCATAGCCAGGTTTAGTTAAAGGCTGGTAAAACAAATCAATTGAATACATTTTATTAAAAACTAAGGTGCCCAAAGCCCCTCTGTGCCGTAGAGGACTAGCAAGCACCACCACTTCCTTGTCCGGGCACCCGAGTTTTTCTACCACGGTGCTGTGCGCCACCGGGTCCGTCCCTGAAATTTATCCCCGAGACGTGGATGCGCTGGGAGTTTGGGAAATGCCAGCAGCAAACCGCCAGGTGAGTTATCAGGAATTGTTTCTCACCAACGCGGGGCTCAGATCTCGAAGAGACAGAAACATAGTCTACTGGGAAAGCATAAAAAATGGCTTGATTCTTCAAAATGTTACAATAACCAATGCTTACAAACTGGAACCCCAAACGACATAATCTGAACGAGAAATGCAGAACGTCCACGTACGGTGTAGAATTTCATTTACCTGAAGAAGGTAATCGTTTTTTACTGGAATTCTTGAAGAAGAAGGTTTTCCATCGGAATCTGATTTTCAGTTTTCAGAGGTCATGGAACTTGCGGTTTAGGATTAATCCAGTAAAACAGCTGGGTGGTCTATATACATATATATATATACTGTATATCACTCAGTCTTGCAGACTGGGGAGTCATTAATGATGTAATACAGAAGCTCTTATATTGTTTTTACTACCTAGGAGAGCAGCATCTGTCTCTATGCTGCCGGCCTGGCCTTAAAGCCCGGTGTCTAGGATATCCATCATGTAGCCGCTTATGTCGTCTTGGTTTGAAGTTTTAGTGTTTAACTAGGAATCATGATGCTGATGTGAAAATATACCCCGGTTAAGGGTCCGTGGGGGGGCAGTCCCACTGACGCAAAACCAACAGTGCGGCAGATCGCCCTCTTGGGTGCTACTCAATACAAGGCATTAGAAGGCACGGAGTGCCTATAAAACACAGAACACTATGAAATAATAATTAAATATTGTCCACATTTTTAATGTGGGGAGTAAAAAAAAACAAATCTTCGAACCCTGATGTGTTTTATAGAAGATAAAATGTATTTGTGACAGAATGACCTGTCATCCAGGGGCCCAAGGTACTCAGAGATGGCTCCATCCTGGCTGCCAAACAGGTAGAAACTCCATTGTTAGACTAATCCCATTAACAGGATGGCTACCAGGGGGATATTCAGTAGCTAAAGGGGATTAAAGGTTGGGTTGTCTACCTGTTTACCAATGTTAATTTATGTTAATGTTCTGTGGCTATATCAGTCTATGTGGATCCTGCGGAGTAAGAGCGGGTATACCAGCAGCAAGCCAAAGATGGTTCCAGCACTACAGGACGTGTTGGTGTACAGCAGAGTTGCAAGTTACATAAATGCCTGGATGGAGGCTCTCAGAGAGGACCAGGGTGTCCGGGGAATAGTCCTTCCATCCTCCAAGGAATGGTACGTGCTACAACTAGATTGGCGAATGCAGTACCTGGGAGAGCAGCCTCAAGAAGACATGGTGGCTGAGTTGGAGAAGTTGCTTCCACTTGAAATGACTGTGGATTGTGGATACCGGGCCCTGTATTGGCAGGCCGTGCAGTGGTGTCCAGAGCTGAAGGATGACTACATGCCAGAGGGCGATGACTTTGGCGGCCCGGGATTGATAATGGAAAGCCTACAAGAGGACCGAGAATTTGGGAGCCCATCGAAATATCGGTGCAAGGAGATCCGGGAGTTCAGGGAAGGGATTCTCGCAGATGTGCTCTGTTACCTGCCCGACTTGTGGGCTGATTTTGATTATTTGGTTTACCAAGAATGGTTCCTGGAGCAGGCCTACCGAGAACTCTTTGACCGTGCTCAGCAGTGTGCCCCAGTGGATCCTGTGAGTATTGTGCCCCCACCAGAAGCACAAACATCTGAGCAGAGCGCAATTGGCCTCTGCCCACTCCCTTCCCTCACCCCAGACACTTTGCCCTATTCCCTGCAATATGGCCCAGAAACTGACCGAGACCTCCCCTGCATGTCCCAGCCAGATCCCCCAGCTGAACTGCTGGCATCGAGGCAGAGCTTTGCTGGCCTCTGCCCACCCCTTCCCCTTGTTCCCAAGCCTGACCGCAGTAACCAAGGAGGGTCCGGTCGGGCAGCCACAGAGTTGGTGGTGCCACTGGATTTTACAAATGCAGTTGAAGCGCTGCCCTCGGGGCAGAGTGCCGCTGACCTCTGCCCGCTCCCCTCTGTGACCCCAGCTCCATTGGCTTTACCCCCCCAATGTTGCCCAGAGGCAGTGATTTCTATGGATCCTGTATCCCCAGCAGAAGTGTTGGCAATGGGAGAGAGGCAAATCGACATCTCTCCCCAGCAGATGGAGTATACAGGAGGTGATGCATGTGGCTTTCCTCCCCTCGCCGAGGATCATACAAACATTTGTACCATGCAGGTGGATTGGACCACGGTCGCCACCTGCAGTCCCCAGAGGTGTTGAGCAGTCATCCCAGAACCCCATATGGAAGGGACCCCAGCCGCTCTGTTTTCTCCCCAGCGGCTGAGAGGACTCCAGGGAGAAGGCACATTTGGCCCTTCTCCCCAGCGGCAGTTACATTATTTTGGAGAAGCAGAATGCGGCTGGGTGAGTTCTGGTCCTTTGTTAAATTGTTTTGGGGAGTACCAATTTGTGGCTGGCAGTGGTGGTCCGGATATACAGACTGACTTTGGAGTCAAACCATGTGGGGTCTTATCAGACGTCAGTCTCCCCCAGAAAAAGGAGATATGTGATGGAGTGTGTGACGGAACTGTCCATCACTGGGGCCCCTGGAGAGGACTGAAAGCAAGCCTGCTACCCGCAGATTATGGACCCTGTCTACTTGCCCTGGCGAGTGGGACTGTTGTCCTCGTCTGGGACCTGAACTCCCCAGTCTCTAAGTGCACCCTACTGTGCTCCCCGACTGAACTGGATGCAGACCCGGTTCGGGTCTGGCCCCAGTTCAGTCTTCTTTTTAAAAGGGGAGATATGTGACAGAATGACCTGTCATCCAGGGGCCCAAGGTACTCAGAGATGGCTCCAGCCTGGCTGCCAAACAGGCAGGAACTCCATTGTTAGACTAATCCCATTAACAGGATGGCTACCAGGGGGATATTCAGTAGCTAAAGGGGATTAAAGGTTGGGTTGTCTACCTGTTTATCAATGTTAATTTATGTTAATGTTCTGTGGCTATATCAGTCTATGTTTTACAACAATAAACTGTTCATTCCTGCTGTACTCAGTTCAAGGTAGTTGTATGTCTACTTACTGGGTACACATAGCATGGTTCCAAGGTGCGCATGCTGACTGGTGCTGGAAGTGATTCCGGGGACAACAGGAGGATACATGTGGGTGATTTCTGGGAGTTACTACAGCTCTCTTGGTGAACCCGTTACAGTATTCTCTAGCCAAAACTGGCATCACCTGTGGGCAAGTAATAGTCCAATCACAGAAAGAAAGATTTACAAATCCAATTCATTGTTTTCACAGAAGCGGCATTGAATGTGATTATGTAGCATATAGATCTGTAAAATGAAGGATTTTGGGAAAATGATAAATCCGCTTTAAATGAGTTGGAAGCTGTTTTAATAATTCAGAAGTTCGGGTCTGTTCATAGAGTGCTTGGTATTTACAGAGATTATTTTGACTGCCGTGCCGGACAGACGTGGGGCTGTATAAGCAAGAATTACCAGAGATCATTTTAAAATGTTATTTTTAGCCTAAAATTTCAGAAAATTCATATCCGGTGAGATTTTGTTGTATTAGTTGACAAATGAAATGACAAACGTATTATTGTTTCCTGATGTGAAGTATTATAGGAAAATCCTGTGCAAAATAAAATAATTGTGGGTAGGCCAAGATCTTTCCAGCGGCGGTGTTCATGTTAAATGCAGATATGGATAATATTTTTCTAAACTCCCCCGTTTTCTACAATGATTTGTTCCATCTTCCTTGGGTAGTTCTGTGACAGCCAATGAGGGTGGGGGATGTCTGGCAACTGCAAGCAATCATGTTGTTGGAGCCCTGCTTCCTTAAAGGAACAGTAATTGCATTTTTTGTTTTTTTACTAATTTAAAATCCATAAATATGAGCATGACTGTCCCTTTAACAACTATCTCCTCACCCTTCAAAGCATAGTAACTTCCCTTTGTTACAATTTTAATTTATAATCTGTTAGTCCCTCCCCTTTTTGTAGCGGTGCCAATCAAATATAGGATTGGCCACACCCCTTTCAACAGCTCCCTATTGGCTTCCACTACTACGGACCCTAATACATCAGTTTGGGGGTAGCAGTTATATTTTATACTGTTAACCAATTTAAAGCATTCAATTGAGGACAATTTTCTTTGTAACAAAAAAGATGGATTTTTAATAGCTATAATAAGGATTTTCTTACAAACAAAAAAACCAGAAAATATTGAATTGTTTTGCACAATAAATAGTCCATATTTTTAACTGTACAATATACATGCCTGCAGATAACACAAATATAAATGTGATAGCAGAAAGATACAATGTGTATTATAATGGCTCATTCTCTTAAGAATATACATTTTTTTTGGCAGAGCCGGATTAATGGATTTTTTAAGGCACTTTATACAGTGGGAGAAATAAGCATTTTAGTTAAATATGGACATAGTGGAGTTTATATATATTTATATAAAAAAAATGTGATTCCGGGGCAAAAGTTGTGAATCGATCGCTATAGCAGCCATTGGTTACTATGAGGAATAAGACCACTTTTTATACTTTGAACATACATATATACATATATATATATATATATATATATATATATATATATATATATATATATATATATATATCCTATAGTATAGTTAAAAATGTTGGATACCATGTCCATAATGGGCTTACAATGGGAAAATACTTTAAATACCCTAAATATTTACCATAATAAATATCCCCCCCCCCTCCTCAACAATGCTGTGACTAGAAATGGAAAAAAAGGTTTAAATACATTGAAATCCAAAAACAAGAAGATATTGTCCAATTTTTTATGTGGGGGTAAAAAAAAAATCTTCCAACCCTGATGGTTATATTGGAATATTAAGTGGGTTATTTTTATTTAGACAGATTTAGAATTCATACAGACTTGGAATGTTTCCCCAGAAACTCATTTTGCTGCTGGATTTTTTTTTTCTTTGAATTTTTAGAATTGTGTGCCATCTAAAATTATCTTACATAAAATATTTCAAATTCCCTTGCCTCTTTGGCGGCACATATCATAAAATCCGTGCAGAATGGAGTGAATTGGAGTTTAACCGAATGTGTCTCAGTTGGCATACGAACAACTTATCTTATTGTTCAAAGAAGTCTTCAAACCGATGAACTGTTTTAGAAATGTAAAAAATTTTGGGGATTTTTTTTGGAGACTACTGATTAATGTAAAGCTATTTAGCTGTCAGGGCCACTTAAAATGATTGATTAATGGACCTTGAAGATAACAGGGGGGAAAGTTACTTTATTACTCATACAGGATTTTAGGAATTATAGAAGACGTATAACTTAAAGAAAATGCATCCGTAACTATTGTACTCACACCAATAGTAAAACCATACTTTTTTTAATGATAAAAAATACTCATATATATATTTAAATATATATATAATAAAATATTTAAAGAATAATACAAAAACACACACAGGGTTTAAATACAAATCTGGGTGTAAAAAGTAGGCAGAGAATAAATGGACAAACTTAACGAAAAAGTACAAGAATTTTTGATAACAGTCCAAATTGGACCTACATTTTACTGCAACTGTATTTAAATCCTGTGAACAATCTAGAACTATTTAACCGGATTTACATTTTTTTTATTCTTGTGGATTGCACCCGGGTGTGCTAATATGTGCCTTTTATGATATATATCACGTGCTTTTTACTTCACAAAACAGTGTCCTTGACATGGTTAGCATTTGTTATTCTCCTGAAACGTTAGAATGTTGGGATATCTACAAAAAAAACCCCCATCAATATCGATCCACATTTTTGGAGCACGTCCTATGATCTTGTAATCCCAAAGATAGCCACATGTAGGTGGACGTTATCATTCCAGTGGTAGAAGAGACTCCGAGCGGAGGATTCATGCACATACGTGATGCTGTTTCCCAAAAAACATGTTTATTTTCTTCTTTTCATTTGGCTGCTCATCACTCATTCCTCCAAGACCATCAACGTCAATAGTCCCACCATTTCTCCCTCAAGGACGTCCTTCATCGGAAAAGATCCGCCATAAAATATTAATTCCTAGAAAAATGTCCCTGCGGTCCGGGAATGATTTTTTTTAACCCTTCACAGGTCTGTCGGTCAATTTCTCCAAGTCCGATATCTGAGATCGTTGATGTTAGCACCTTAGAAAAACGCCAAAGCTTTAAAAAGGCACAGGGGTTGTTTTTTTTTTGGGGGGGGGGCGCCCAGAAAGACTGGTTAACTTTCAGATTAAAGTCCCTTAATGTTCCAATAAACATCTAGCCAAGAACTGGGTTAATTGTATGCTTAAAAAGGTACACAAGCGCTTTTGCATTGATACATATTTTTTTGGTGACGTTAGTCGTATATACGCATGCTTTTTAAGCTGTATTAACTCCATTTAGTTATTTTGCTTTCCCAGGAATTATAATTAACCCAGTCAGTTCTGGGGGCTGATGGGGTTAATTATAATGTTACATCCCGGCTGGTTGGTTATGAACCCGCTTCTGGTTCGGTTGAATTTTTTTGTTTGTTTGTTCCTCCCTTTCTACGACAATCGCCTCAGTGAATCAGAAATACTGTGTGTGAGGTAAGGTAAAGTCTGCGTCTTCTCCAAAAGGTTTGACGTTTGCTTTAACAGGGGTGACTTGTCCATTGTCCGAGTGTCAGCCTACGACAGCCTCGTGGGCTCATAAATCATGAGTATCTCGTAGCTCATTTGTCCTTGATGACTTTTCCAAACCTGAAAAAATAAACAACAGAAGACGCTCAGAAAAACCAGTTGCTCCCACTCACTCAACCTTATTTTGGCTTTTTTAAGGACAACTATCAACTTCATAGCTTTTAGCAGAACGAACTTATCAAATCACCCATGACGCCTATTTCTTGCTATTCAAATATGGAGATATTTTGTTAAAAGTTTTTCAACCCCGGGAAAGCTAGATTATCTGAACTCATCATCTGATCAAAGTCACGTCCTCAGGTTCTCTCTCTCTTCTCCTCCCCGAGGCTTACAAAGGCTGTCTGAACCAATCGGCAACCGTAGAAGAGAGATAGATGGGATACATTTAAGATGGGTTTCTAATACATATACAGTTTATTGTAATCTTCAAACACCGTTATATATCTTTAGAACCGTAATGTAGGATTTTAGGAAGCGGCATTAACAATTAGAGTGAGAAAGAAGAGGTCCGAGTGGGTATCATCTTTGGCCAAACCATTTAAAACCCAGCACCACCCCATACATTTCTCCTGTAATGATTTCATCAATAAAAGCGACGATTAATATAGGTCTACAGGAGAATGCACGTCATCATAAAGAACGGTATTCTAAAAGAATGTTACCGATATACCGTCTAGAATTTTTGTAGCGTAGAGTTTGAAAACGCAATTTAGCAGATTAGCCAACATGTTTAAACCTGAAGGCAAAAACAAAAAGTCTAAAAACTTTCTCCACGAAGAATGTCCGTGTGTCATGTGACCTCCCAAATCAGCCCCTATTCATCACGCGCCTCACCTCTGCTGAAGGCTTCACACGGCAGGTGGTCGGGCTACTGCGTGAATTTGCCTCTTGTTTAATTGTCTGTCTCTCCTCTTTCTTTGTGAAGATCGGGAACTGGGAACAACAGATCAGAGCAAAGGATTATTTTACAGTACATTCCAAAAAAAAAAAAAAAAAAATTGTTTAAAGGTTACATTAACAAAAAAAACCTCTCTCTATTTCAATAAAAATAAAATACAGCTAGAAATATAGCAATAAAAATTGATTATTTTTTTTGCTGAATTTAAATTTAAAAATGTTATTTTTAAGCCAGAAAAATAAATACAAGACTTTATGGGAAACCTGAAAAAAACAACTGATTCATCTTGATAAAAAAAGATACAACAGGCTGGATTCAATGCTAGAGAAAGATTTATCGCAGGGAATAATTATGGGCCAATTGTAATCTATGCAATTACTTTGAACCCAGCCCCTTATGTCTTAAATGTAATGAAAATTATTGTATTTTCAATACATTTAAACATTCTGATCAATACATAATCATAAAGATTTTAAAGCATCATTTGCAAAATATATTATTTGCACATTTATCTGTCTTATCTTAAAACTTCAAAATAAATAATTTGATTTTGGGAATATCAATTCAGTCTGAGAATTCCGATATAAACAAAGTTTCTGGGTATTGGCAAAATAAAAAAATGCAAAGTCAAATAAGGCAACTTCTATATAACCAAAAAAAAACAAAACAAAACAAAACTGGTATAGAACCAAAAACATAAGTTCTGTAAAAACACACACAGATATATAAAATATCAGAAGATGCGCAGCAGGGAGGCAGTGGTCAGAAAAACTCCACATTAAAAAAAAATAGATTGAAGTTCTTTTTTGTAATTTTAATGCAAAAATTTAAAACAGCAGGCCTATAAAACTTTTTATTAAATCCCTGCATTGAAATAATCAAAATCTTATAAAACACACATTAACAGTAAACAGATTTAATCCTGGTTCTAATCCTCTTTTTTTTTGACTTTGTAGTAAGGGTATGGTGGGATTTAGGGTTTATAAGGAGTCCAGGTTACTTTGTAATAGCGTATTTATAGTTTGCATTATACGGTGTATTTTAACGTTCCAGATCATATCCTTATTCTGAATATGCTTTGTATATTGTTGTTATTTACCGATTTATATGGCGCCATCATCAGGACCAACTAGTGGGAAAAAATGGCCCTGGCTCTGCTGTAGAACCCGTGGTCACACACTGCAGGACCCAATCTACCATTGAAGTCACGGTAAGGGTAAGTATACTGCGTTATTGGCCAAGTGGGCCACCAGGCCAAAAACGTCCAGGCTTGGCCATCATATTCCGTACATCAACACCGTACAATAATACAGAATATACCCCAACATTGAGCATTACATTCTGTAGAATGGGACGGAGTATTCCAGGAATTAGCAGGGTTAGCAGAGTCTAGAGGCAGTATTTCCTTGGTGCCCCCCCCTCCTACAATTAGCAAACCCATACTAACACACACTTACCCTATCACCATACACCACATGCTTACTGTAATACCACACACTTTCTCCTGCTCCTCCTCTCCATCTCCCAGGCGCCACTAACCCTACACTCACCCTTGACACTCTGACACCACTCATAACGCTATACAGTAACACACACACACCATACACTCCCAGACTCACTTTTACAATATACACCTACACTCTCTCCCTCCACTAATCTCCCTCCTCTTCCCCTTTCCATCTCCCATCATCCATGCAGCTCACACAACTTTCCCTCTTTTTCCTCCCCTTCTATCTTACCGCAAATAAAGCTCTGTCTTCAGTGAAGCTTACACTCTACTTGCCGCTACTACCACGACGGTACATGGTACGAGTCACGTTGGGTGCCTCCATTCCCGAGTGAATGGGTGCCACACACTTGCAGCACCCGCCTTAGCACATGCCATATTACGTTGTAAGAACACAAGCTTCTCATACATAGTTTTGGAATTCTGCTGCAAGGTCACTTATTAACGTGCCATCGATTTACCTCCTGCTGCAGAAACGCGTGCACGGCTTGTCGGCGGCGTCTTCGCACGAACACCGTGGCATTGTCTCCGAATGACCTTGTGCGTTTTCAGTCGACCTTTTCGCTCTGTAATTGGAAAGTCCATATGGCACCGTTCTCCTGCCCAGACAGAAAAAGCATAGTCTTTAAGCCAAAGAGAACATACAGATATTTATGTGGGTTCCCCCTGGGACTCCCCTCCATATTGTTACGAAACTGAGAGGTTATCGGAGAACCAACAAGCATCTTGTTTATTCAGGTTTTATTTACTATAACCTCCTGAACGTAGGTTCACAGAGAAGACTTTTGCTCCTATTCCGTTTACTATAAACGGTTATCGAGAAGCTAGAATATATAGTAAGATTCCGTTACCCGACACAATGGTTTCCGCCTTGTGGTCATTATAAATAAAGTTAATAAACGTAATCAATGGACGTGAAATTATCATTTTCTTTATATCGCCCCTAGAAGTGGTCTTCATCGAGGCCGGATAATTTATTCTCCCCTTGGGTGATTAGGGGAGAATTTAATATTTCCATTTTATTTGTGAAGAAAAGGAGGTTATGTTTATTTACGTATAGGAATCGATGACGGAACAAAAAAAACACTTGGAACACAAAATTTTAACGTTTCCCATAAACACGTCCTTCTCGTTTTAAACTTGATCCTTACTGAATTTCGACTCTGACAGATACACCTTGAGGCTCAGTCTTAGGTTACAGGAGGCCAGTCTGTATTAAAAGAAGTATTACATTTCACTTTACCTTTATGAATTCAGAAACACATGTTGAAACGGGCTTAGTAGCTCCGGATCGATCAGGAATATCCGCAGATCAGAAATAAACCAAAACCCAAAATGCTCCTAAATGAAAGATGCTGTTCCACATAAGTCAGCTGAATTGAACATTTTTGTAACTAAATTTAGCATTAGAAACATAATTCCTAATACTATTCAATGCCCCAACCCTTCCCAGCGATAGTTCTTTAAAATTAAACTTTGTCTAATTTTTTATTTTTTCGGCCGGGAACACTAAATTGTCACGTGACGCACAAGCAAGCACTGATAGGTCATTGCCATAGAAACTGGAAAAAAAAAAAAACTGGGTGATGGATAGAAATGATAGATCTTCTTAGGGTTATTTGCTGGATCTGCTAGAGAGTGGAATTAACGTTTTATTAGCACCTTAGCATCAAGGCTCTCAGTGTTTTTTGTTAATGTGGCCCTCTCGGCTGTGAACATTTTCCATGAATTCAAACGTGTCGCCATGGAGAACACGACGAATCGATAACCCTGTTTGACATGTATCTGAAAACACGTCCTTTGCAGCCGTGCCAAGCCAGTTCACGGTTATTGTAAAAATCGGACTCGTTGGTCCAGATGTTTGCAACACGAACCCCCCCCTCTCTGATATTTGAAATGTGCAGGGACGACGTTATCTAAAACATATTAGCTTGAAAAGCCAACTAATACGAGACCAGATCTAAACCAGATGGATCTGCAAGAGATTCAGCACAGAAAATAGCCCCCCCCCAAAAAAAAATCACCCTGGGGGCCAATAGGGACGGCTTCGCCAATTCGCCAGTAAGGAGGACTTTACATGTAATGTTCAGTAAAGTTTACAATATAGAAGAATATTACTTTTTTATATACGCAGGTCTGACCGGAGCTAATGAGAGCCATGGAACGAAATATTTAAAAATACTTATTAAACTGTTTAAGAAAACCCACGGAATTATTAGAATATTTATTCCAGTGTCATATACATGGGTTAGACATTTACGCTGTAATACCTATATATAATCTATATGACCCTCACTGCCTGCATCTTATTATCCAAATAAAACCACGTGAGGGATGAAGTATTCTACCCGGCCCCATATATCTGTCTGGTTCGCTTTATATTCTACGTGGAAAAAAAACCCCAGATTTGGTATTTTCAGGGTGAAGCGATAGTCGAAGTATCTTTTACTGCAACGTGAATTATCTTGAGGATAGAGGAACTCGTCTTCATTTAGAGTTACTTCTAACGTGCTCCCCAGTGCCGGCGGGTACAGCCTCTTGAAAGTCAACATTGAATGCAAGAAGCGCGTGCGCAGGCCGACTCTACGGGAAGCTGCTTGACATCCAATCCCAGCCCGGGGCGATGGGACGCTGGCAACGGCAGACGGAAACACTTCCGAGTTGGCCGCCTCGCTGGAGCCCTGTTGTTCCCTTACAAAAGGAGACATTTATATTAAAGGGACCCCAGGTCTTGTAGAAGTGATATCTGGTATGAATTAGGAATTCAAGGGGTCAGGTTCTTCAGGCCTCCTTGGGCTCTGGCAGACAAAGAGGAGGCCACTGTCATATTTAAACAGACATTGCACTGTAGAAGTGGACAGAAATATTATCCATGTCGGGAGAGGAAAGTCATCTTCAGAACCCTTCTAGTTTCTGTATTCTAGTAAAGGAGAAAGATTAAGGTTTTTTCCCGATAATGATAAAATATCCCCAAAAATTTCTTTAAAAAAAACCTCACATATGTCATATGGACAAGATTAAACTCACACTTCCCAGTCCGGTCATCAGATTGGAATCACAAACACTTGTGATCGGGGATAGGATACGCACGAAGACAACCGGGAACGGAACTCGCGTCAACCCTTCTTCCCGCAGAGAATACACCATGCTGGGTCATATTGTATACGGCCATTCCTGCACCCGCTCCTTTACAGTGTATATTAAACTAAAACCTCGTTGTTTTCTCCACACATATCACGCTATGCGTGGTTTCCAGATGAGGAATCGCCAGAACATATGGTGGCCAGCATGGGAATAACCATTTAGCACGTTTTTAAACCAAAGCATTCATCACTGGTAAAGTCGAGGTCCTTCCACAGATTTTCACTAACCTTCTTAAATAGTGAATGAAGTGAAGCAAGCAACGAGGTTCTAATTTGGAACCCTACATAGAGCCTGCTAGAATTTTAAGCCCAACTGGCTTTGTGGTCCACAAAATGGCATAATGTGAGGAACAAAGTAAGGTGGACGGCAATAAAAAAAAAATGTTTAACAACATAAGAAGCCTTTTATTGGCTGTTAGGGCACACGGGGCAAAGACCTGGATGACAGCACCCCATACTGGCCATGCGCTATGTAAGCATAACAATGTAATGTCTGGCCTGTCATATCCAGCCATTGGCCGCATCTACGTCATTAGGCTGCCGCTGGCTTTAACGTGCCGGGGAAGTCTCGTTATCCCCATCGTTATCAGCCATTCTGTTTACATGAAGGTACACAACATGGAGCACGCAGAGTCATAGATTACAGGAAACTGTTACAGTATTTCCAGTTTCAAAGAATAAGCATCCACGAGCATAGGAGACACCCTTTCATACTCAATCACATAGAATTCATAGCGCTCCAGCAAATCTCATAAAGCTATCAAAATAGGGAGAGTGAAAATGAACGCCAACACTCAAGATACGTTAAGACCCTCCGATACAGCGTGTCTTTTGATAACGTGGAAGCTGAGACTCTACCTTCATAATCGCCATGCACGATCTTTAATGAAATCATAGCCAGTATTCTAAGAGCCGTATTAATATTGTCGTTGATATTTCTATATTTTTGGCAGCGCGTCTTGCCAAAACCCAAATTTGATTCGTGGTAAACTATGGAGTGAGTAATTATGGTTTGCCAAAATAAACTAGGGTTGCCGTATTTCCTCTTTTAAAGAGGTCACATCTGTAATGTGCATACTTTGGCATTAAACTCCAGTAATCACAGAAATGTATCTTTAAGATCTGGATTTATAAACCTTAATGTTTTACATCCCAGGATAAAAATTGGCAATTCTTTGCTTTTTTTGGAGGGGTATAGCTGTTTTAAATATAAATATTTGCCATAAATGCGGGGTACTGTATTAAATAAACAGAGCTGAGCTGTGGCAAATGATGTTAAATATTCGCCCGGCCTTGGACTCGCCTTCCGTTCTCCTACCCCTAAAGCTTCCAGATCCGGTACCGTGAAAGTAGAGTATCTATAGAGGAAAACTTAAGATACTTCTCCTCGTCAGATAAAATGTTTTCTTAAGACGCAAGGAGAAAATAACGGAAATATGATAAAATGTGATACTTTTGTTTTTCGTTACACATGCTTTACAACGTGGATTCATTTATTGGCACCGGATGATTTTGGCATCCCTGCAAAACAACCTGAGTAATCTCACATCTCCCCATAGTGAATGGCTGAGTTTGGATTAACGCTCTGCCACAGATGGTCTTATAGACAGCCTCCTGGACCTCCAAGAACGTAGTGTTGTTACAGTCTTCTCCATTGCACAAGGATAGATAAGACATTGACCATACATAGCGAATTGCTGATACCTTCCTATAAAGAAGCTCACCGAAGATGGCCCTTCCCCTTAAAGAGGTTGGGAGCCTAAACCTGTGTTTATAAGAGGAGATCCTCTTGGTGGATCTTCAAGAGCAACCTCTATCGTATAGACATGACTCCACAAAAAATACATTCACTGTCCGTGGTCCCGGCCTCCCGATTCAGTTGATTTGCAGATCTCCTAACGACAGAAGCAATATGTATCCATCAAGAAGAGCAAGGGGGTTTGAATGTTTTCCCGAGGGGACGGTTGAAGACCAGACTTCTAACGATCGACAATATTCATGTTGCGGACAGGTACAGACAAGAACGCTCCAGTATAGGAAGCAGAACGCGTAACTAACCTAACCAGGACAAAGAATCAGGGTGGATACATCTCAATTAAATTTTAGCAAAAACATTACATGGTTTATTAACTGAAGGATTATCTTAATGGAACAAATGAGACATGGATTTTTAGATAGTAGACAGTAGTCAACTTACTTACGTCCCAAAAGTCTCAAAGAATGGTAACGATACATTAGTGTTGATAATGCAGAATATTAATAGAATACATTCAAAGTTATCTGATGTTCGAGAAATGTCAATTTAGACATGAAAAGTAACATATTACGAAGGATTGGCCGAACAGTAAGAGTAACCGAAACCGGCGACAGAATGGCGAGCGATGCAACGCAAGATCCAAGGATATCTATCGACAAAGGTGGAACGATTGTTTTATTATTCAGAAAGTCATGGGAAGCAGCATTTTGGTCAAAAGATTAACAATTAAAACAACTGGAAGAAATGGTTAGAATAATTGGGGATGGCTGAGTTAGGAGAGAAGATTATAAGAGAGCGTTCAGGACAGAAGTACTAACAACGAGACTTATTCACCAGAACAGGGCGTGAAAACATTTCCATTCCATCAAACTGGCCATTATAAAGGGTCTGATTAGTTTATCCCGCAAGAAGGATTTAACTGGCTCTTTATAAGCCATTGTTTAATATTAAAAGGAAATTTAATTGATTGACAACTTGACTCTTCGTGTAGGAAAGGATGGCCTTTTGCCTCAATTCACCTCCAATTTATGAATAAACCTCAAGGCAACGGGAGGAAAACTTAACTTAAGCGTGTCTTTCTTATACGTAATGATGGGACAGCTCAATAGTAAATAAACCTCTGTCATGCCGAAGCTTTGAGTTATGGTTATTGATATGGAAGGATGGGTAGAATCCGTGTTTCTTGCAAAACGGTCGAGGGATAAGATTTCTCCCTCTGGCTGAAGAACTGCCACTTATTGAGCCGTCACCAAACAGTTCGCAAATTATTAGAGATTTTTCACTTCCATCTTCATGACCTGCTGAAGGCTGAAGACAACCTGCTGTCAATGAAGATGATAGATTAGGATGGAACACTTTGAACATGAAAAAAATGCATGTGGTGAGAGGCTTTAAAGAGCATGCGTCATCCGTGCTGTGCCAACTCAAATACATTCCAAGGACAAAAATCAATTCCTTAGGTTTTAGAAAGAGTAAGACGGGGTATCCTAGTCTATGGCATTAACAAAATGCATGACGACCCCTCCAGTGACCTGACTAAGTAGAGCGCCGCATAGAAAGTCCATAGAAAACATAGAACCTGCCGGGAGATCGGCCCCATTCGGCCCCCGTCTAGTAGCCCGTTTCTCCTGCTGTAAAGACTCAAACCAGTGGTCAGTCTCTTCTTAGATTCAGGAGCCATATGCCTATCCCGTGCATGTTTAATCCCCTCACTGTATTACCCTCTACCACTTCTGTTGGAAGGCTCTTGCAATTGTCTATTACCCTCTCAGTAAAACTGCTAATCTCTTCTTCTAAAGCTATCTGGACACATAATATTCCAAGGATGGAGAGGAATAAATTGGCTAAAGTAAACCAAGATGGTCTCCCAAGCAAAAAAAAAAAAAAAAAGCTTTTGGGGAGGTGACAATTTCACTTTAATACGCCATTTGAGATGGATAAACAAAATAGTAAGTCGAGAAAAAGGGTTGTATCCTGAAATATGGCAAAATGTATTAAAAACTGTTTTAACAATCACAATAAACATGGGTGAATGAAAACAGATTATTTTGCGGTCTAGTACTGAGCATTTATACCCTTCATCCTATTTGATATATATATGTTATTTAACCAAAAACAGACTCCGTTTATGAAGTGCTCAAAATATAAACTCCGAATCTTTAGCAGATCCAGCGAACGCCACATGTGAACATTAAAGGGATTAGCGTTGGTCCATCAGACGGAAATCATTTCTACTCGCGGAATACAGGGATGCAGAAAATGAATTCCCAATGACTGCTAGACCGTCCCACATTTCATACGATTTTTGGAAATATCCAATAACTAATAACAGGGCTGGCATGGGGGGCAGTTGTCTGGCAAGGGGGCAAGTGGGCAATTTCCACTCCGATTAAACATTTTGACCTTCGTATGTTCTACTGGCTGTTCCGCATACAGACGCTAGGGTTGACCGGACCCTCTCTGTGCCCCTTTCTTTGAGTTTCCCTAGAAGTTTTAGGGCTATTGAAACACTTGTTGCATATGGTAGGCGGTTATATCTCTGTAAATGGAAACATCCCCGGCATTCATATACTATAGATGAAAACGTAGCCTAACCTAATAGTCTTCAAAGAAGAGCGGACCTGTCTGGATTTGAAGCTTTAACAAATTGCACCTGTTCCAAATCAGTGCTTTTTTTCTGGCTTGGTAAATATGTTCCAGACTAAGCATACAAAGATTTTCTTTCAGATTAAAAAAAATATTCTCCAAATTCTTAAAGGCGATGTTAATTTATCTTGTACTTGAGTATCAAAACCAGCGTAGAAGTGGCAGGAACAAGGTCCATAAGCAATATGTCTCCGTGCCACGTCGGATTAGAGCTCTACATGTATTGCTTAACATTTTTAAGGCACATTTCTCTTAAAAATAGATAAATAATATTGTAAAAAGTTGCAATATTTTTCTTCTAAAATAATTAAGAACTTGTATGTTCCAAGCCACCCCAAGCTCAAATATACCTCCATTTGGCCCTGTTTCATTCATCCAGTCTCTCTTTGGGTCCCAAATCCATGATGCCCCTCTTTTCTAGGAATGTTTTCTGGGTATGGGGGGTATTACAGGGTTCTACAGCCCTAAAAGCCCCAATAATGTGTACAGAAACAGCAGGAAACGGCTTTGTGCAAAATTACATTGAACAACTTCTCTAAAAAACACAGTTATACCCAAATGCTCCCTGAAACACACCAAGCTCTAAAACTTCCCAGAAACCCACATGCTGTGACCCAAAAACCCCAGCCTAATGCTCCACAGAAACACAGATTAATAAATCCACTTATTCCAAACATACTCGTATCCGGCAGCAAAAAACCTGCGTCCTGTATGCTTTGCAGGATTCCACCTGTTTTCCATTAAGCTGCGATGTTAAAAGATTTTGACATTCGAAACACTTCATCTGATCCAATACAAAACCTTTTCAGCCAGGAACTCCGGAGAGAACAGCTGTTCCCCGCAATAGCTGGCCCGAAACTCATCCAAGAAAGCATGTTGGAAGTTGCAAAAAAAAGCACAAATTAATTAAAATAACAAGGAAACAGAAAATAAACAAATTTATTATTATATGAATCGCACCAAGCAGCAGCTCCCAAACCATATTTCATGCCTAGATCAGGCCTAAAGGAATTATATAATGGATACATGATGGAACTCAGGGCCCATAGCCTCCGAGATGGGTCACCCAAGTGGATCTCCAGAGAGATTTATACATATTGTGCACAAGTGATAAAATCTTTACATCTTCCAATATATTTATTGGCAAATAGAAAGGTGCTTTTTTCCCCAGGAGTTCCCTTAAGTATCTCATTTGGGACTAAACCACAAATTAGCGTATGACGTTTTGAGATAGTTCTGGAGTTTTGCCTTAGCATAAAGAATACTACAATTTATGATCAGAAGGATAAGATTTAATAAAATAATAGTGTTTCTCTAGCCTAGAACACTCCCAGAAACACTGACAGCAATTAAACATCCAATTAATGCGATAACTGGATCGGGGAAATAAAAAGGGCCTTTTTTTATTAGTTAAAAGGGGTATTTGATGTCGTTTTGTGGTTTGGACCAACACAGGTGGTCTCAGGCATGAGTGGACAAGACATGGAGAACATGATATTAAATATTGGAAGAAAAAAAATTGTTGGGATACAATCAGGGTCGGATTAACCATGGAGGACACAGAGCATGGCCCCAGAGCTGTGAGGGGCCCGTACCTCTCAGGATGTGGTAAGTACTCTGGCTTGTAGCCCCCTTACTGACGCTGTGTGCCGGGAAGTGGTGTCATAAACCCCATCTTCCTCTCAGCTGTATCCACGGTCCAGAAAAGGAATAGAATCACCTCGGGCTCTTCAAAAGTTAAAAAGCTAGAGGAATTCACCCTCAGACGGGTCTCGACCTCCAAGAGAAACATTTGTCCGCAGCCTCTTTTCACAGGGATTCCAGGTTACGCGGGAGTAGGACGATTAGATGGGTGTAGAAAGACTCCAACCACAAATAAACTACCCTTTTTTTAATTTGAGCCGTTTCAGGAGTAAGACTTCCACCCTTTTAGATGACCTCGTTTCACCATCCAAGATAACACCTCGGAATTCAAAATACAAGGAAAGGTTTCGAAATAAAAACAATTCCAACAGTTCTAGAAAATTATGCTAAATATTTAATGTGTTATAAAAAAAAGGCTGAATACCTACATAGGTACCAAATGTCCTGATTCTGCCTGAACACTCTCAACTGGTAAACTTTTATTCTAACCGGCCATATGCCCCGTCCAATTTACCTTTAGCCTTGAGTTTTGGTAATTGTGCTCGTTTTTCCCTGAGAATCTCTTGCCATCTTGGCCCACAGCACATTAAATTGGCCGCTCAAGGACAATAAGTGAAAAAGAACAATGTTAACGCAGGAAAATGGGAGAAAATGGCAACAATTCCTTCTTGGTTGAAGAAATGTATTTGTTGATTCCAAATCTAGTTCCTCATTGGCTAAAATTCTTAATAACAATGTTTTTGGAAAATCGATGAATGAACGCTCCACAATTACCACTGATTCAGATGAGGCAGAGACCTTGGGCTCGGGTAGAGTATGAGGTCCATTGTTAGGGTCAAAATGTAATGTATTTCAGATATCCCCAATAGGGGCCAAAAACTGTAAAATTACAACTCGGGCAACTAAAAGAAAAGCCATCTATGGAATTACTTAAAACTCTTTTGTGGCCTTTTCACACCCAAGAACCAGATAACCCTTCCTGAGATGAAGCACACTGTGAGTTAGCAGCCCTGGGATCTGTATAAAAGAATTGTGTTTTTGGAGGCAGTTTCATCTTGCAAATTGAACGTTTCCAGATTCCGGCATCGTCTTTGCATTAGTTTTTGCTTGAAGACAGCTCCTTCCTATGCATGCGGCTTGTCTTCACCTACATGTCGGAGGCCAACTGTGTCCTAATGAATTTGAAACCCGCCCCGGTTTTATGATATTTTGTTTCTGTAATTACAGCAATAAAACTTCAGAAACGCAGAAATAAAATGCTCCCTCAAGCGTAAGTACACAGAACCAGCTTCGTACAGTGCCAGTGAACTCGACTCGCACAAAAGTCCCTTCGACCTCTCGCTCAACTCCCCAATTCCAACCGAAACGTGAAAAATTACAAACAAACAAAAAAATAACACCCGAGGTGTTTATGGTCCAAATTTACCGCGTGGCGCCGTTGGGGAGTATATTAAGTGATAGAGTTTGACAACAGATAATGTAGCCAAAAATATCCCGTGTGGTAGACTGCCCAGGAATTCTGCCAAAATAACTTGATTCTGCTAATATACAATGTAAACTTTCACAATGTAGCCATAAACAGATGGAAAAATATCTACAAAAACATTCTCCTCCATTTGCCTTTAGCAAGAACCCTGTGAACGTGAAATAGAATTTGAGCTTCGGATATAGAACCTCTGGTTTTCGACTTTAGTAAAAGAATAAATCTTTCATTCATCTTTTCCATGAAAGATTACAGTTTCAAAATCTGCTACCCCCTAGTAGCAAAATTTATTTTGTACCACGACACGACCAAGCTAAGCTGTCAACAGCTATCGAACGCTGATTGATGAAGAGAGAAAGAATTCCGACGTCTTGCAGGAAAACGTGACGGCAAGAGATATTCCTCGTCTCGAAGCTGCCTGTGCTGTGACTTATCACTGGGTCAGGCTGGTTTCACGCTCGCGAGGTTAGATCAATAGATTACATATCTAACAGATAAGATGTGCTATTGATAAGGCGCTCTAGATAAGACCAGGACTGGAGGGGGGACGATGAATGCCTGGATAGTGCCGAATGGAACTGGGTGGAGATGTCACAAAGAATAAAGGTGAAAATCTCCGATATGTTTAAAGTTTCATATGCAGGGTAAGGGTGAAAGCAGGAGCAGCACTTCGGACGCAAAGCTCATGGAAAAGTTTTATCCTTTGTTTACAACACAGAAATTTTCAATGTTTGTGTTTGAACAGTAACTCACTGGCTTATCCTGAAAACAACTGCAATATACTTTTAAGATAGGACATTTAGTTCCTTTACTACCGGAGTAGCCAGGGATCCTGGGCAAAGACCTGGCATTCGACATTATGACATCACATACAGAGCCCCCCCCCCGCTAGGCCGCCGGGACATGAGGTCTGGACTTGCCATTTGACACATGAGACAAATGCTGGATATGCGCGGCCGCACGCTTTACGATGTAAAGATATAACTTACATCATTTGGCGGCCTTAAAGCGTCAGCCCCAGTCAGACCCCAGGATTTCAACCTTTCTATCGACTAAATGTATTCTATAACTATATAACCTCAGGCTAATTGTCAGACTCATCGGCAACGTTAAAAAATAACTAAACTATAAAAGGGAAGTTACTTTGGACAAACATTAAGTAGACAATCTAGTGTTAAACTCCCATGGGTTTCAGTACATATACAGGAAGCATACTTAAGTACACTTCCTGCTTTGGTAGAAGCATGCAGGAATAAAATGAGTCTTGTTTAATGTGTAGAGTTTTAATTTGACACACGCCAGGTATCTGTAAAGGTCGCTAGAAATATAGTCAGTATACATGACGTTTCAAGTATCGGATATCTACAAAGTAGCAATGTACCAGGTGGAATCGCTGAGACGTTCTTCATTATTTATAGAGACAGAAAGTTTGGGATTCAACCCGTTTTAGCCCAGAATTCTTTGCCCAGAGCTGGTCGGAGGATTAGAGTTTGAACCGAGACAGGCGATCGGTCAGGGATTTATCAATGAAACCAGGAATTTGAATTACTGACTAACCTCACCATGCATTGTGAAGGGAAAACTTCTCCTTCAACGAGGGCTGAGCTGGTCATGTTTAATATATATGCGGGAACATATATAGAAAAAAAATATATTTTTGGCATTAGTATTGTTTTCAAACTGTTTAGCTATAAAATATGTTTTCAGTTTTTTTGGAAGGCGTATCCGGTGATTCTTCCTGGAGACCTGTTAATGTGAATCCAAGAAGGCATTTCTCGCCAGGTGCTCCAATAGAAAAATCACACAAAAAGTTTTCCAAGAAATTACTTAACACCCCCAAATTTCCATGATTTTAATCTTCACATGCCCTTGAGTGCCCAAAGCCGAGGCCTGTTCCAGCGAGCCCGAGATATTTTGGCAAGCAGTTGGAATATTTAGGATGCAATTCACAGCTCCCAACGGGGCTCCCTAGCCATTGCGTGTCAAGTCTGCGTTCCCATGTTCCATCTGAACATTGGAAGGAACGCGCCGTTATCAGCTTTCACGCAACTGCCGGGGGGCCTCGGAGCCTAAATCACTGACGACCACATCGTTAAAGAAAGCTTTAAAGGGGTATAGTACTACAAACAGAAGTCAGATGTCTCAGCGGGGTCTCCAAATACCTCCCGATCTCTTCTTCATCTGTTTGCCCTCTGTCACCGTACTAAATGATTAAAAGTAGAATTTCTTATTTTACTTATGTCAAAATAAATCCTTTTACTAAATCTATGATGTAATGTAAGATTCTAACAGTAAGTTCCACAAGGGGAACGCAAGTCTAGCAGTTAAATACCGCTTATAGCTTCCACTTCTACTGAAGGCATGACTACACTTAGACACAGAACGTTCTGACGTGGAGGATGGCAAGACGTAAACTGACACTTGCCGGTGGCTTGCAGGTTACCGTCACGCTGTAAGACTTAACTTTAGGGTGTACCCCACCTTTGCCCCTCGGAGAACCTTCCTTAGAGGCACTTAGACTAAAGAATTTTAGGAACCCGATACAGATTATTTGGAATTTAATTGGAAAACGCTGTGAGGTTTCTCTGCTCTAATTCAATATCAGGAATTTATGAAGGATGTTAACTCTGATTGAAACCAGTCGGGAATGGGGGTTGGGGATTTATCAAAAATTAAATATAAAAATGAACCAGTGGATGGTGAAAAAAAATTAGGAGGACATTATTCATCATCCTAATGCTTTGGTTCCACTTCTATCATCGTGTTTTACGGGATTGGTTTGATGGTGGCCCATTAAGTCCGGAATCCAGAACGGTGGACGAGTCCAGACGGAGAAAAGACGCAGAAAAAAAGTTTTAGGAGGATGGACATCCTATTTAAGGGTTGTTGACCCATAATTTAGACAATTAAGCCTGCAAAAAAGGTGGCCATCTTTAGCTGCTGAGCCTGATCCAAACAAATTCTGAAAATAATTTTCATAATAATCCATGTTATTCATTTCAGATGATAAGATAAAATTATTTTATATTTCAAGCATTTGTTAGAAAAGAAAGGAATGACTTCTCCGAACCACCGCAGTTGGCCAACTTGTGGTTTGACTACCATTCAACTAAAAGGAAGACGTAAAGACCATTTACTATTGACTACGTACAAAAATGTACTTTTCAGCCTAGACCTCTTTGCGAGAATCATGAGATGGATACATCTTTAAGGACAATTTCAGCTTTTCAGAACGAAGCCCCACCAATTTTAGAAAATTTTATGGAGCTTCCCTTGACTTTCACGTTGGACCCCTTCCAACAACAAAGAGAAAGCTCCTTCCACACGTTCCAATAAAGCTTCTCTCCCACGGAGTACAAGAGACAAGAACAGCTTTATGGAGTCCCATTGAGGAATACAATGGGATCACTTTAGCCTTTACATGGATTTAATATACTGAAGCCTAAATAACCAGATGCACCCACAAAAAAAAACACACGTTAGCCTTATACTGCTCCTTATACTGCTCAGAACAAAAATATTTCCAATATGAGAATGATCTAACTGGTGCCTCGAATTCTATTATGAAGCTTTTTGACTTTGAATGAAGACTTCAGCTTTTATGGCCAACCAAAGATGGAAAACGCAACCATGTCAACTGTTCCAGCATACGAACATGCCACCAAATAACTTAGAACTTTGCTAAGTGTTGAAGTAAATGGGATAATTGTATTCTCAACCCCCTGTGACTTAGGAAAGACAACATTTGATGTTTCCATCTGCCTAAGTAGTGAATTATCCACCAGTACGAAGTTTGGACGTGCTTTAAAATCATACGGCCTGTAGGTGGTTAATTCTTCTATGAATTTATGCTGAGTAACTACCAGTCCTGGTTAATTCGGATCCTCTCAGAGAGCCAAGAATGTTTACAGCATCTGACAATAGATGAAATTCCAAACTTCTGATTTACTGTGACAAAAATACATAATGTATGGTGGGAAACAGCCTGGTGAGAAATTAACAGCAATTTAATCATACCCTGGGGAGTCTGTGAAAAGGACATACATCATCAAAAATGAATTCATATTAAAAGAAAAACAGGGATATCTGACACAATAATCCAGTAATCTTATGTTCCTGGTCTGTATGTCAAAAAACAGGATAACCATTCGCAGTTTTGTCCCATTCACAGTCCTATTAACACACTCAGCCATAACTGAGGGCTCAGGTTCTATTTAGAGCTGACCGGCCGACTTACATAGCATCTCCCGTTGGTACCTTCATCAATAGGACTGACCCTAAACCATCTTAAGACACACCTGCGTCGACCAGTTAACTCGGTCAGTACTTGGATAACATCTTGTGCTGCACTTAGGCTGCCACGTCAACCAAGCTGGCACCACCATCTTTGTAGCTACTTTAGAAGGTCAGTGGATCCCAGGTGCTTACATGATCACAAAAGATAAAATAGCTTTAAGCTATTACTTGGTCTCCTTAATACAAATCCCTACAGATGGTATAAAGGGACTGCACTTATAATCTAACAGCACTATTTTTAAAAAGGTACAATCTATGTTCATCCTGAAGACATCTTTCATCCTGAAGACATCTTGAAAGGTCTTGGCCACCACTAGTAGTCCAACGACCACAGGTTGGAAACAACTGTGATAATGAAATCTGTTTGACCCTATATAGCAAATATTTGCCTGGGGGTGAGTAACACATTACTGATAACTAAACAGCTAATCCCATCAAATGAAATTACATGCCCTACAGTATGGTTATCATATAAAGCAGCTTCCTTCTGTAGGAATGTACTAAGGCAGAGAATTGTCAGTCTCTCCGTAGCTCTCGGGCTGTTAACCCGACCCCCTCCATGGACTCTTGAAAGATTAAGTCACCTGGGGAAGTATTAAACCACTGGCTGTTAATTTTCACTGTAGGAAGAACAGATAAGACTTCCAACATCGATTGCTCAATCCCTGCTCTCATTCCTAAAATCGTTCCCACAACAGGCGTTAAAAGACCAGGATTAAACGAATTAGAATCTTGGCAACGCAGAAAACATATTGTAGTCCTGGGATGAAATCGCCCCAAATACCAACCCCGCACATCTGCTGTGATAAAGGCTATTTAAGGTGGGTGATGGTGGGTAATTAATCTTTTTTTAATAGATGCCCTACCACAAATGCGTTTTTAAGTAAAAAATAGCACACATATAAAGTATATAAATGTAACAATGTCCAAAACAATAAGTTTGTTCAAGGAATGCAGAAGACAAAAGAATGATACATTTAAATCCTAAAGCTGAATGCTGATTGGCTTGTTGGTGTTTTTAGCCGTGAAATAATGGCTATTGGCCAGAAACTGCACATATGAGATTAAACTAATGGCTCCAAGGAGTAGGTAATATCAGACATTAAGATAAAGTATCGGCCAAGTCGCTTGTTACAAACGGTTTAAAAGATCAACTAGTGAAGAAATTGTCAAATAAAAAAAGTTTTATCGCAAACCATGGAAAACAAAAATGTCCTGATTTATCCACGCTCCAGAAGAGCCCATTGGCCGTGGCTAGAGTTGTCTATGGACCACCCACCCCGGTTCATATTTCGGTGAAGCCTAGTTTTTGAAGCACGTCTATGTTAACCGTCTAAACCCACAGACTATGAATGAGCTCAGATCAGCTCCAATTATATGCTGAGATTAAGCACCCCTATTAGCTTTCAGCGGCGTATAAGCAAGATGCAACCAGCAGATCAGGCAACCAAATCTAAACTTTATTTAACAATAAGAGAGGTTTTGCATATGGGAACTATGCTTCCAGGGACAATATCGACTAAGCCGAATTAATGAAGTGGACAAGCACTGAAAAGGTTAAATTTTCAGAACCCTTCCGTTCCCTTTCACCATTTAATAACCCATAAGCAATGTCGCAATGTGGTTTACTTTGTCGAGTTGCTAAAATCTTATCTCACGGTCTGCAATAAACACGCGGGCTCCTAATTCCCACGCTTAGAGGAGAGAAATCTATAAACGGGGAATGAAATGTATCATTTTCACAAATCTCGACTTTGTATTCTCACCGGGGGAATCCATTCGGAACATAAACCAATTCATGTGCCAACCTGTACATGGAGCGCAGTAATCTGCAGTCTAGGGGGTTAAACACGAGTCGTGGTTTTGGTACATATGTGACGAGGCACATATTAGCGATATGTACATTAGTTAAGTAAGTGTTTGTAACTAAGGTGGGTCGTGGAGGACACAGAAGTCTCCTAAAGACCCCCAGATCATGACAATTCGACACAAAAATTATATTAACAAAGTAAAAAATGCTAGCTAGGGGTTTTTCTTGAAAAAAAGGGAGCAATAATAAGTTGACAAGACAACCATATTCATTATTATTTTTTTTTATTCATTTTTTTCTGGCACTCTAATTCCCTCTATTGCTAAGCAACATCCATCTCTTTAATTAGCAGATAGGCCCCTGACCCTTTACAGGCCACACCGTGTGGTTAATGTGTAACAGATATGACAGCCCACATACCTGTGGAGTGCTAAACACATGTAAAAACAGACAGACAGATATCCCATTCTACGGAGACATATGTAACAAAGGCTAAGAACATAGTCTGTGAAACAAAGTGTCATTTAAAATAGCCTTCTGAGGCTTTGCGGCACTATATAGCGAGTCAGCCAAAATGTGACTTACCCCTTAACTGGTTAAATACACGGATACATGGACAAATTTTGTAATTATTCCTTTTTTGGAATAAGAGCTTCCAAAGATAAACATTGTGTTTCCAGAAACAACAAAAACATACACTTAAGGAAAATATTTTTGTTAAAAAGTTATCACAGCTGTGCGGCTCCCTGAAAAAAGCCACAAAAAAAAAAGCGACCACGCCGCAGGTTATTGGATAAAATCTTTTACCGTAGCCAACGAATCACAATAACCCCCTCCACCTGCCCTGTCATCACTTTGATATGATTTGATCATATTGAATATCACGCCATAAATTATTAATTTCCTTTTTTTTTTTTTTTTTTTTTTTTTAAACATTGAGTTTCTGCATTCTTTTTACGATGAGGACGGTGGTTAAATAATACAGTATTGATACAAAAAGGCCTTTTACGCCAACATTTCACATGATTTGCTGTTGGATGCTGGCCGGGTAACTTATATAGATGGTTGTGAGAAAATAGAGTAGGGGTACAAGAGGGGACGGAACAAAGAGCAATGGTGGAATCACCCAGAATGTCCACCTTGGTGTGTGGGTTAGCGGATGTATAGACAGACACTAGATAGATATAGGTTACTCACTCAGGCGTGTTAATCCATATAATGTCCAAGTGGCAGTAGTACACACACTCCTTGTCCTTATACGTGTAACATGTGCACCTCCGTGCCCTCCTGTGGGCTCCACCAGAATCGGGCTCCAGGTGGAAACTGCTCCTTCTTTGCTCATATCCAGAGATGGGGGTACCTTGGGGTCCTGGTGAAGCTGTGGCGAGCGATAGGGGCACGCCAGGCTGTACAGAGGGGGCTCCTGGCGCTTTCTCACCCCGGCTTCCCTTTCTTGCCCCTTCCTTTAAGTGTAGGATGAGTTTAGTGGTTGGCAACCGGGAGATGTGAGATGTGAGCGCGAAGCCTGTAATACAGAGGCAAAAGGCAAAATCTCTGTATTAGGTCATAGCTAGTTTTATTGAATCCATATTTGCCCTGCCTGGTACTCGACTTTACGCATTATTATTTAATACAATTAGGTAGGTCCTTGATAAAAACCAGACTTTAACTCAAACCTGCGCGTCATGCCTTCGCCCACATGCTCTCCATTGACCCTGTCTTATAATCTTGTTACTATAAATAAAAAAAATTAAACATTCAGCAATCTTTGTGAATGACGCAATAATTCCAGAGGTATCAAACTTCCTTAACAGCTGAGTTTTGGGGGTCACAGTCAACCTTACGACCTCAATATACAAACACACCCCAATGTTCTATAGGACTAACTCACTTAAATCCAAATTCATAGAGCCTTTAACACGATGGAAAGACCCCCGTCTACCTGACACAACAAAGAAACATTATTTATCATCAAAAATATCCCATTGTTTCATTCCCTTTAATTCCTTTATGAATATCACTAGCCTGCATCCTATCGGAAATATCTATAATATGTAAAGAAAAAAGACTGATTCTCCTATATTGGTTCCCAAAAAGTTACCTCTATAACGTGGAAGCATGATCCTTCCTATGCCTCCCCTTAAAGTAAAATCCCCCCAATGATATCGCAAACACCAAGATTCTAAATAGAATGACTTAAAAACTATACTGCCCAAGAGTTGTCACCCCACACGCTTTATATAGAAACGGTCGCTTTGTATTAGATAATTTTTACCTGTGTTGGAGGTAACCAGCATCCCCAGTAAGATCAGTATTCTGGGCTCCATGAGGTCAGGTGTGAATAAGATCCCTCTACAAAAACCAAATGGGAAGATCTCCCCCTCCCCAAAAAAAATCCCCTTCTTGGAAGATGCGTGTTCAGATAATGCCTGGGTGGATGGATATTCCAGAACTTGGAGCTGTTAGATCAGACTACTTCTGAGATCTCTTCTACACTCCTTCCCCTTGAGTCCTGGAGGGAGAAGACTTGTCAAAGGAGAAGTGGGGATGTCCTGCAGCTGTGTGTAAGAAGAGACCTCATTTAAAAGCTGCCTGGACTCAGACACCTCCCACAGGAGAATAATCCCAAGGAGGATGGGACAAAAAAAAGCAAAGCCTCTCAAATGCTTGGAATAGAATAGCAGCAATCGGAAGACTCACATGCATTTTTCCCCCTTTGTTTTACTTTTTTTTTTTTTTTACAGAAAAATAAATGTTCACTTTTCTGACTGGAGGCTTGCAGGTGCACATTAACCCCTTCTCTTCTGGAACTAGTTGAGGATGTGACCCCCTTTGAAATGACTTCATTGTACATATTAGGATTTCTGACTATATATTACCTCCAGGGATTAACATATTTTACTATTTTTCACGCTAAGGATTGATGTAAATTAAATGGAAATATATATATTGCATTGGGTTCTGAGTTCTGTCCCCTAGTTTTACACACGGCTGAGATATTCCCCTTAGCTTTACACACTGCTGAGTTCTTTCCTTAACCCCACACAGTGCTGAGTTATTTTCCTTAACTTCACAGAGTGCTGAGTTATCTCCCCTAGCTTCAAACAGTGCTGGGTTTTCTCCCTTAATTTCACACAGTGCTGGGTTCTCTCCCTTAGCTTCACACAGTGCTGGGTTCTCTCCCTTAGCTTCACACAGTGCTGGGTTTTCTCTCTTAATTTCACACGGTGCTGGGTTTTCTCCTCTAGCTTCACACGGTGCTGGGTTTTCTCCTCTAGCTTCACACAGTGCTGGGTTATCTCCCCTAGCTTCTCACAGTGCTGGGTTTTCTCTCTTAATTTCACACAGTGCTGGGTTTTCTCCTCTAGCTTCACACGGTGCTGGGTTTTCTCCTCTAGCTTCACACGGTGCTGGGTTCCTCACACAGTGCTGGGTTATCACACCTACCCTTCCACAGTGTTGAGTGAATACCCCTAGTTTTACATAGTGTCAGGTCCTCACCCCTTGCTTCACACAGCACTGGGGTTCCAGCCCTACCTTCTCACAGTGCTAAGTTCTCACCCCTATCTTCACACAGTACTGATTTATTATACCTGCCCCTTAGCTTTAGTACCATTCACACCACAGAACATACCCTACTTGTTCTGTATCATGGAGGCATTAAGGTTTAGCAGCATTTTTATTCCATTGGTTAACAACAGCACCGTCTGAAACATGTTGCGATCAGGATCCCTGGGCTACCGTTTGTCAGCGAGCCAAGCCCTTGCAGGCTGTGGAATGCAAAGGTGTGAACAAGCAGCTAAGGCATTAATCACAGGTGTGAAATACACCATTCCTGGCATTGTGACTGAGACTGGAGACACTGTACTCACCGTTAATATCCTACGAGTCTGGGGGGCTGTGTAAAAAAAAATCATTCTGTCTGTGTAATAGGTATTTAACTCTCGGTGTGCCAGGGAAGAGCATCACACTCCTTCATCTGAAATCACAACCAGACACATACAGCCTGGGGGTGTATTAAATACCCAGGACCCTGCTGTGAGGCCATTCTAGTATTTCATGTAACCCAAACCATTCCCAGGTCACTATGGGGAGGTCAGATTCTAATGATAATCCCTGCTTGAATTAAGGTGGGTCATGTATGAAAGTGGGACAGATTAACTCACCTGATATACAACCTGATATTGTAGAATTCATTCAAACAAAATGTGCAAAGCTGTAATACATTCATTCACGTTTTCCTGCAGCAAATAGGCTCAGTAGAGCAATCCCAGGTGGGGTCAATACATTGTAACTCAGTGGGTCAGTTAGCCAGGGTATGCTCCTGACTTCCAAATGGGCTATGTGAAACCAAAGAATTAAAGGGTATGGCAATTAAATTAATAACATAACCAAGTCTTATTGTAATGTCCGTTCGCTCCGTTCAATGCATGAATTTCATTCATTCGCCGGATAGTTGGCACCTTGAATTACCTGTTTAAGCAAAAACCAGTGGGATCAGTTTATCCCTTTAATTTGAGAATTGCACTAGCTGTGTCGCTTCCTCCCCAGCTGATTCTCTAATGTTTCAAACATGGGGCAGATGGTTTGTCTTCTTAAACAACATATTTATTGCACTCTGGAGGGGGGGTCGATAGAATGGAATCCAAGAACGCTTTCATGCAAAGTCTGTAACGACAACACAATGGGAACACACTGCACCGCACACATTCTTCTATTTCATGTGGTGGGTCTTATAACAAGCTGCAATTCTTTGCCTACAACTGGTGTCAGAAGGGGATAGTCATTGATCACAGTCCAGAGACACCCTACTGTGCGCGGCTGAGCTGGTACCAAGAAATAGCTTGGGGGGAGATGTTTCACCATCGTTCTAAACCAACAAAGAGCGCTTCTGCTGCCGTGTGACTAAATGTGACTAAATGTTGCAAACTGGTCCAAATACAAGGGAATTGTATCCAATGGGAGTCACAATCACCCATAGACAATGAATACGCATTCCACGAATGAGCAGGACCAATATACGGACACAACGCGATGTAACAAGATGCTGTCGACCGCCTGTGATGTCCTCTCCAAAGTATGCCTTGGTGGATCAACTCAGAACGTTTGCAACAATGTATCATACCGTCCACTGACCCACACATCAGGGTACCATGTGCATCCCATGGCAAGCCCAAGCTGCTGTGTTACTAGAACCCCACATTAGAAGATCCAGAATAGCATCAATTAAAATAATCCCGCTATATTTGGACAATTTTTGTAATGCTCATTAGTGTAATGTAATTATCATTAGTGTGTGTTTTTGTTGAGTGTCAGGTCTCCTTTTAATTATTTTCTGCTATACACTGCCTGAAGTATTGATTCAATGTGTCAGCCGGAAAAAAAAATTGTCCCCTTGGTCTCGGGTCAGTAAAGGACAGTAACTTTAAACTGCATGTGGTTTTCTTAGACCTTTAACCTCCTGTTCACACCCCACAGAGATCACTAAGAAAATACACATTTGGGGGGAAAAAGTTACATTTTGTTTACATAATGCTTCCCTATGAGATGTTTGGCAATCCTTGTCACTACTCCCAAAATCCCACGTGTTTCTTCATCCCATCGATCCTTGAGTATACAAAGAAAATCGACCTACTGGCCTTCTACAAGGCACGACACAAGAAAGACATATATGAAGCATGTATATGAGATTTCTTACATAAAGCTATACATATCCTGCAATAACATCTTATAAAGTACCTGGATTTACATTTTTTAGAATTCCGAGTTGCAAAAGTGAGTCGGGTAACTACAAACCAGTAAGTCTGACACCACTAGTTTCTTCTAATGGAAACATGAAGATAATAGATTATTGATGGGTTTAGGCCATTTACCTGCAAGACACAATGGGGATTTACTACTTTGAAATCATATAAGACCATGAGTTGTCATCTTCGCCGATTGCCTAATGGTTCCAATAGATCATTCTAATAAGTTTCAGGTTTTGAAACTATTAACTGGGTACAAAACAGGTCATAGGAAGCATCCTCGCAGTTTGTTATAATTGTATCAAGGACTCTGTCTTGCTCTGTATTTTATTGTCTGTAGACATCACTATGTGACGGGCTCATTGATGGGTTTCATGAGGTTTTGCTGTATAGGAATGTAAAACTTAAAGTAAAGCTTAAGGGGCTTATTAGACTACATCAGAAGCCGCCCTCCTTTAACTCGCCACTATGTAGGGACCTGTAAATGCCTCTTGTCAACCAACGTTCGTATGAAATACATAATTGGGAAAAGAGGTGGGTGAACATTATCACCCACGTTCCCAACACAGCAGAAAATGCCACTTTCACCCAGCCAATATTCTGCAGAAGACACGTCTGTTCAGGGTTTCTGGAGCCCCGTTACACAAGGCGCGTCGTGACGTCGTCATATGCGTCGTGACGTCAGTGAGCAGAAGTTTCTGCATTACTTTGGCAGGTGTCGGCAATTCAATGGGAGGTTTTCGAAGTAGAAAAATCGTTAGGAATTCACAACTAAGAAAAAAAATATTTTGGCCGGTTCCACCCGGAGACACATGAGATTATGAAACCCAAAACCAGGCTTGAAGAAGACCGTCCAATGCAACAGGACCATTCAGCCTAATGGCGTCCGCACCCCCTCGGCCAGGCGGCTTGCCCGTATCTCTCACCACATCACCACTGCTACTTTAGTGAAAGCGTAAACACTTTCTAGAGCTAATTATCGCCTAATCCGGACGGACAATCAGACGCAACATTAGCATCAGCTGATAATGTCGAGAGTGAGATGTCTGCAGAATGACTGCCAGATGGAATCCGCGATCTGTCAGCACCTCTGTAGTGCATGGACCGGGCAGGCTGGCAGATAAATGTCTTGCCCTTTAACCCTTATATCGCTAGCTGCTGTTTGTAAAAACCATAAACCAAAAAAACCATATCTGACACGGACTAAATGAAACCTTATTTCTTATCGGGTGATATATGGAGCTGTTTGCTCACCATCTTTTCTCTGCAAAACATCTGGAATGTTATATAACTACGATGACTCTACACGTTACATAAATGAACTTATGAAACCGGTCAGGAACCTTGTTTATGTTTCTCTTAAACCTGACTTTAAAAAAAAAAAAAAAAGGAATATTACAAATAATTTGGGGAATATTACAAATATATGAATGTCTAAAAATGGGGAGAAATATTAGGATTTTTCATGAGATATTAAAAAATATCATTTATAGTTTTGGATATGTATGTGTACATTTATATATATATATATATATATATATATATATATACATATATTACTAATTATTATAATATATTGATATATTTTTATAGTTACACTTGTAGCTAGGCAGTGTAATACATCGCTCATAAATGCCTGTAAAGTGCGCCCCCCGGTGGCCCAGTATGATTCTTCTTTTACACCCTTGCAAAGGGGTTGTGTGCTATACCAATGAGAGGGAATTATTAAAGAAATATAAACTAATTTTATTATTATTTTTTAGCAACTTGAATGAATTGAAGATGAATCTTAAGAATTTGTGTCCCATTTATTCTGTAATGATGAACGTTGCATGTCATGCAGCTCCAATGCATCAGTGAATGATGCCCATGCATTTCACACACACACGCATGGTATTGGACTTTATACTTGCTGACTTTGTCTTGGAAATGTCAGGGTTCGCCCCCAGTCTTAGCATTTTTACTCCGGTCTCAGGGTGGATGGGCAGATACCCCGGATCACACAGTCCGGAGCCAACTCTTTCATATTGTCCTCTGCTTCAATTCAGGTGACTTCATTTACCTCCTGACAAGTCATGGCTTCCATAAGGACCGTTATCAGAACCATTCGAATGCCACCATTCAAGAGTCGCTACAATGGAATCTGTGTGATGGGGTCAGATACTTTAGAAGGTTCTCTTATAGTGTATATGTGGCCTGGGAAACAGACGATGATGGAATCCTAGCTTGGTGTCTGAATTATCAAAAAAAAACAACGGTAATGATCATTTCAAAGTTAACTTCAACTGTATCAGTGTCTGACTTAAAGAAACCTCCATTTTGGTCAAAATAAGCTTGTCACACACCACAAATGAATGAGTTTCCACCGGATTAAACCTATCTTCTAATGGAATGGAAGATCCCTGTGCATTCCATCCGAGTGCATCAATTATATGCAAGGTAGTAATTATCCAGCCGGACAGATAGACAGCCCCTGAATTTGATGGAGTATGCACGTGGACTAGGACAGGCTCCCCTCGCTATCTTTCATCTGGACAATAAGCAGCTTCCCAGAGACCAAGATGAATAATTACACATGAACCCAATGCCTTCATTCTCTGTATAGTCTCCATCGATTCCCTTCTGCCTGTCCACATCTGCTTTGAATGAGTATTGGAGAGGGGCCAACGTTTTGCAGATCGCTGGCTATCATTTTCCATATTGTATAATTTGTTTTTCTCTGCACAGTTTGCCCAAAAGATAAATCCCCTTCCCCTGCTTTGTACAAAATGCCAGTCTGTTCTAAGAAGCCCAGAGTGGGCTTGCTTTACGGCCACTTGCTTTCTCGCATGGTGGGACCACACAAGCTTTGAAGGACATCCCCTTGCGTGGGTCTTCTTAATTTCCTGTGGATGAATCCTCTCATAATTAATGTCTCCCAGTCTTTTTTAAGCCTTAATAGTTTTTTTTCAGGGGTAAGGATATGTAAAAGATCATTGCGCTTACAATAGACAGTAGCCAGGACGATGTTTCCTCTCCCCAGCTTCCTTCAATAATTTTGTTACAAAGTATCTGTCGTTCTGGTTCTTCAAGAGGCGCCATAGTTGCCTTGCGCCTTACCATAAAGACCATATTCAGAGATTTGATACGTTAAATAGCTATTCATTTTTTTTATGGTGTTACAAGCTCCAGAGAAAGATGGAAACAAAAGTCACTACCCATTTCCTGATGGTTTTCCTGCAAAAACATCGAAATGTACCCTACATTTCCCCATAGTTACCATTCCTACTGGGAAAAAAATTGTTTTCAGCCTGTTCTGCGGCAACCCCCATGAGAACAGTAGTGCCCATTAAACCTGCTAAAAAAGTTTCTTTCCCCCGATGCCACAAACCATGTGACATTTCCTGAAGCGCTGTCACAACACGACACAAATGACGCAAGTTTCAACAGTGCTACTTTCTGGCATTCCTGAGATATGAGCGAGGGTCTCCGCCAAGCTCTGGCCCCCATGACCCCCGCGTCAGGTGACTCCTTACACAACTCGGCTCTCCACGTGGCTGCAGGCTGCTTATTGTAGCCATACCAGCTCTGAACACAGCAGGACTCGAAGCTTTGATACTCTCAGCCTCCTGTCGGCAGGATTCGTAGACCCTGCGAGAGGCAAATATGATATTTTACTGTGTGAAAGAGGATACTGTGACCTTATTGTATCCACAAAGCTGGTGCTCCAGTCAAGTCTTCTAAGGAAAAGAACAAACCTTAGAGCTTGGAAGAACTGTATATGTTTTGGCACTTGGCCCCCCGGACGAGGGGTGACTACAGGGTGACATTCCACTTGGGGTGGAAAAAAACAGCAGTCAGGATTCTTCCCACTGACTTGCGTGAATATTCTATAGCAGTCTATGGATTGAAACAAAAGTATTCTGCTTGAGTATGAGGGTGATAGAACGTTCTCATTTAATACCCCCCCCTTTATTCAGTAAAGCATACATCTCAGCTATCTCTATTCGGTAGGGAAAGTCCCTCTTAGTACAATTTACTGCTTACAATTTCCCTCAAGTGTATCACGAAAAGAGGTGAGCTGGGATTCATAGGTGTTAGAACACAGACGTGCAACACTATTGCCTTTCGACATATCGTTTAGTTTATACGGGTCTGAGCAGCTCCTTATATTTTTTATTTTCAGGAACATTTTATAAAAATCATGAAATTTCAACTCGTACTGTGACAGAAGGAGGTAATTCATTAAAGTGTCCTAAAATGTGGACTAATCCAATGGAATTGTCCACCACCTTTTTAAAAATACTTAACTACGGACCAGCTTTCAGAAGCTCTACAGCCATTGCAGAGGTCTATGCCCCATAATACACAGACCTTTAATGATGATCAAGGGAACACTCAGCTGAGTATGCTCGATATATGGAATGTGATAGTCAGAATAATTACATCGTCAAGGCTACAGACGTGTCATTTCTTTGGTATGAGGAACCCTACGGACCTTAACTCGTATTTCAGCGATTCTCATCTATTTCCCAGCGCAATTATGAACTTCGGATGGATAGTGTGGGAAAAGACGGGAATGTGGATTTGGCCACTAACATTCTTGCACAATGACACAGTCCTTTTGCTATTAGAGACCTACTTTCTACAAAGTTTTACTATAGTTGGGTCAAAGATATTTCATCCCATTGGTTATAATAATCCGAGATTGGAATTTTATAAAACAATCCTGCACGTATCCTTTTCACGCGAGTCCAGAAGGCCACCATAAAGAATAACGAACAGGACCCAAGTGATACATTGTAACACAGATAATTGTTCTCAAATTTTTATATCCCAGTGACTTCACTTGTCACTTGGCCAACTTCGTGTCTAAAGCGCACACATCAAATGTGTCTCTTGGCCAACACTCTTTGCGCGTTGGAGTTAATAACGCAATATTAAAACTGCGTTTTATGATTCCTGCAGGAGGCAAACTATTTGCCAAGCTTTGCCTTTCGGGTAGCATCAAGGACTAAATGTCCATGGCTTCACTTTGTTTTTGGATTTGCGACCAATGTTTAATTTATTTGTATTTTAGCCATGGACAGAATGTAATTGGGTCTTGATGTGACGGGCAGCACAGAAATATCACGGGATACCCTCCGTTCAGAATAATGAAGACCTCCCTGATGCTTCCTGGAGGAGTCGCTGGCAGACGTCTACAAACCTTCAAGGCAAATGATGCATGTTTACATAAAAAAGACACCTTTAGTGGGGTTGGATGTCACTAATTTATACAAATATAATCCACAGACGTACAAATGTCTGTCTTGGAGAGTGCTGTATCCCAAGGGCTATAAATCTTACGTAAGGTCGCCTCTTGGGATAGGAGGAAAAACCAGGGGATCTCAACAGAGATTAGAGGAGAGAAGAGAGAGGGGATGGGATGGAAACATTTCAATACATAAAGGGGATTATTATTATTATTATTATTATTATAATTATTATCTATATAGGAAAGGAGTGTCAATGCCTTGTCTGCCTCGAACAGAATGAAGGGGATTGAGGCTGCTTTACAGGTCATAAATGTTTATTGGAAATCCTGTATCAAACATTTATTTTTCTAGTTTATAGATTTGTTTTCGCGTTTTTATGGGGTTTTCTTTGTACACAATTCCATTTCATTAGTAAATATCAATTCATAGCAGGGGTAATTCCACTATCAAAAAGGAATAAGGCATCAGGATTCAATGCTCGCAGGAAGTGACATCACTCCTTCCTGTTACATGTTCTATCTGTAAAGTGTCCCTCCGCACCTGCTCTCCAGAATAACCTGTAGACTGTAATAGACTGTAGTAGATTAGAGATTAGAACGTTCATGGTTCAATTAATTAGGTCAATGAATGCATTGCAAAGCCCCATTTATAGTACCTTTAAACACGTTTAAGACCTTAAGGAATGGAACTAGGAAGCTGTGGATATGATTAATTGATGTGCTAAAATAAATTTGGGGCAATTTGATTATCCAAAGAATTCCCATAGAAGGACAGATTTGACTTAACTTCCATATATATATATATATATATATAGAGAGAGAGAGATCTATTGATTGGAAACCAATACTGGATATTGATAAAGCCATAGTGGGGCATGTTTAGTTTTTGGAAATAAATTACTAATCAATACTTTCAAGCCGAACAAGATTAAACTGACCTGGCCTACTAAATCCACGATCCTTGATTCCGCAAAAAAATTTTACACGATGTAACCTATGCTGGCGTTACCACAATGCCCCTTTAAACCCAATATAATCCATGTAGTTGATAAAACCACTTATCAAGAACACTCCATTCTGATGAACTCAATCGAAAGAAAGGAAACAATGTATATTATGACCACAAAAGTACAGTATATCATAACTATAGATACGACACTTAATAACACTTTGAGAAAGTGCCGTGGTCCTAAACATATATATTAAGCAACTAAGAAGTGTTGTGTCATTTACCTCAGTGGGTTCCAGCCAGGCATTCAGACGTTTTCCGATGGTAATATTTCGGAATGCCTTGCCGATTGGGTTGGGAACCACTATCTTACTTAAATATCACTGACTTTTTTCTCTCCAAAACCCATTGTTTTCTTACAAATATAAACAAATAAATTATTATTCAGCTGAAAAATACAGGAATGCGTGCAGGGTTCTGAAAGTCATTAACCCGACCAACCACACTCACGTTTCACAACATCGGGAGAGAGTACATTGTACATTCTGCAGTAATAGGCAGCAATTAGGGGGTTAATATGCAGCGGTTAAAGTTCACAAATGCTTAAAATATTTGACAGTATATCACACATAAAATCATGATACAGCAAATTCATCTGGTCCTGCCCCAGTACGCCTGTAATATCACCGGTTCTGCGAGTCCTTCGGGAATGACTTTTGGGTTTAAAGATACATCAGGAAAATAATTATATCATTAGACTATAAACTATGCGCCTTTTTTTTGGTCACATTGTTCAGAGCTGGATATACGAGTCAAAATAAGGTGAAATATGATTGGGAACGGGCCGGAAGAAATCCCACCTTTGGAGATTGGACGCGATCCACGAGCATTTTATAAAACTCAGAATGTAAGCAGCTGTTCTCCAACTGGGGATTCTGAATTAGGAAATAAATCCTGCTGGTAATCTCTGATTTGATGACAGAGGGAAGAAATATAGGATGTCGCTTTGATAGGTAACGCTTGACTGTGTCGACAGCGGGTGCCAGCGGAAAAAGGTGTTCTGACAAAATTTGTCCTTACATTTCTATGACCAGGCGATCTTCATCATCGCTGCTGGTGTCGCTGTACTCGACGCGCGTGTGTTTCTTCATCACCTGAAGGCTAAGCTTCCTCTGAGATTTAAAATTTACCGACTGCAAGACAGTTGGATGCATAAGGTTGGGCGCTGGAGGATGCCCCATTTGGGGTAAGTTTGCAGATCTCTGAGGATGCACGCAAGTCTGCTGTGAAATTGTAGCCCCTTGTGGATCATGCGAGCCGGAGGAAGTCGGTCTGCCAATTCCTTCCACGGGAACAGTATGGAGTTTCGATGCCGGTTCTGGACAAGCCGAGACCACATCTTTTTTAGGAATGGTCATGGGGAAATTTTGTGTGGTCATTGATGTTGTGGTTTTAATGAAGGCTTCTGGACACAAAGTGGCCACAGGTCCTGCGGATCTTCCCAAAGACTCCAAACAGGGTGTAGTCATAGGTCCTTCATGTCCAGAAAAAGATCTAGCACATGGTGCGGCCAGGGGTGCTGTAGTTTTAGTAAAGGGTTTCAAGCCTAGTGTGGCCATGGTTGCTTTAGGAATCTGTAATGGGTCCAAGCATGGGATAGTCTTAGGTGTGGTAGGTACCACTAGGTAGTCCATGCTCTGAGCCACCACAGATGTAGTTACTATCCCTAAAGGCTCCAAACATGGTGTGACCATGGATGGTGGAGGTACAGATAAGGGCTTCAAGCACAATGTGTCCATAGGTGATGCAGGTACCGTAAAAGGCTTCAAGCACGGTGTGACCATGGGAGCTACGGTTGTAGCCAAAGAGTTCAAGCGTGGAAGGGTAGGCCTAACTGTAATGTGTTCGGTTTGAAATAAAGAACTATCACTGAAGGTATGGTCAATTAACCCCGCTTCCATGGTTTTCGACCTCTGCAGTACCCTCCGTATGTGCTTCTGAGGCGGGGAGTCTCTGAGGCCCTGTTTTGGGTAAACGCGTTTTACATCTGAGGTGGGCAGATCGTGGGAGTCTAAAGAACGTTCTGGAAGATTTATTTCCTTGGACTGCGTATAAGATGTTGATTTCTGTAGGTTAAAGGAAGCTTCCTGGAGGAATTCCGGATTTTCTAGCTCAGAAATGGTTTCTGTTCTGACCAGACGGTCACTCCGAGCAGACTGGTCATTACGGATAGAGGCCGATAATGAAGCTTTTATTACAATATCTTCACTTATCCTTTCATCTTCTTTTTTATCCCTGGAACCACCCTAAAAAAATAACACATTATTCAATATCCAATGTCAACACAATAACACTACTATTAAACTACTTATATTGTAAATTAGTTAAAACTCTATAAAAAACGGTTCTGTACCCTGCCTGCGACCTAATGATTAGAGTGAATTATTATTGCACTTTTTGGCAAAGTTTTTCAGCAACATATCTATTTAAAACAATTATTTTAAAACAACAGAGGACTTTGGACGTGATAAAATTGCATTTGACCTAAAATTCAGATCATTCTCGTAATTAGGTACAGCCTCAACTGGTTCAATCTGATAAATCCAAATATATTTGACAGCATAAAATAATTAAAAAAATTAAAAACAACCTGCGTGCTGATGAACACAATGTGAGAAATGCATTTGTTAATTAAAATAGATATTTGTTGATACAGAACATGGAAATGTAACCACAGCTTCCTGTTTCTGACGGCCGACAATGAGGAAGCAGGTCAGGCGTGGGACGTAATGGGGGAGGAATTAAGGTCGCAGGAGAGGCAATGAAAGATGTGAAATGTTACATCTCTTTACAAATATATCTCTTTTTGGAGTTTAATCTAACATCGGTCAGGCGCCATGAGCATGGATACCGGGTCGTAAGGGTTCCGCAGGAGTGAGCGAGGATGACCAAGGGGCTCCTACTACAAATTTACGTAACACATGGCTTCACAGACTCATCTTTCAATGCTTGTGTGACGTTGTAAATTGTGATAATGATATGAGGTCAGTAAATTTCCCAGTGTGTAGCATTTTATATAGAAATGCGTGGAGATGTGTTACCTCTTCCATTTTGACTGAGAAGGGTCTTACTGTCCCAGAACCCACGACCTGAGGGCTCGTGTCTCCTGCACTTTGCTTGGCCATTGTCTGCTCAAGGGTAGCTTCTTCTGAAAATAAATAAAAATTAGGTTTGGATCATAGGATTCCAGTAAAGCAGAAGTACTTTAGCGTTAAGTCCTCACGGTGAGGTACACAGTAACATTACCAAAGCTCAGGCCTAGATATAGCCTCCAATGTACAGCTAACCAAAACAAAATAAGAGTAACTACGATAGTTATAAGCCCAGCCACGGCCCAAATCCAACCCCAATCAAGACTTTAGCTAACCAGAGAGACCATGCTTCAATGCATATTCTTCTGGAAGCTCGGTCTACCTCTTTTAACCAGAGGCCTCACTTGACCTTTGGTAGATCATTAACAAGGTTCAAGACCATTTCAGGGCTTCCCAACTGTACACTATCTGTGGTCACATTTTTTTGTATCTATACCACCATAGCGAAATGGAACATGAAGACGTTCCACCAGTAGAACCAGTAGGCTTCAATAATTTGTTTGGGATCTTCTACACTCAGAGAAGTCCTTTAAAGAACATGAAAGATAACGATCTTACTACTAATTAATCTAGAATGCCAACATGATCATTATCTGTGATCCAATCCACGATGTCAGTGTTGGTACCCCCACTGAAGGTTCGACGATCATTTAAGTACAAATGTATCCAGTTGCTCTATATGGCCCCTTCTTTTCATGACGAGAGTAGGACTAGGATCATTCGTTTTGGAGAGAAAGTCATAGAACAGTGACACTTGAGCCCCCCTGTATTTTCAAGACTCAAAGCAGATGCACCGGCCTCTTTTCCTTCTCAGCACGTTTCCCGCTGGAGAGAGGCCAAGCCATCCAGATGTTTTATGCCGCCGACAGAAATCCACGGAATGGACCCTCTGTCTGAACTGGTTAGGATCATTCTAAAGAACAGTGTTTGTAATCACGTTACATATGTTCCCATAGAAATCGGCTAATTTGTATAGCTAGAGCTTGACCAGGCTGATATCCACTGCAAGCCTCCCATCTTGTTTTAATATTATTTGTTGTACTGTATGCGCTCTATATCGTGACCCGATACCCTCAGCAGCTTTGTGGCTTTATAATTGGGCCAGGTCCACATTAACGGTATTGGCAGAGATATGTAATATTGCTCCAGACTGTTCGTAAAATTGTTGCGCCTATTTACTGAGCTCCCACAAGCCACGTATGGTCCTGATTCTACTAACAAGCCTAAAAAACCAACATTTTGGGTCAAAAGGCCCCCATATCATACAAATAAATACCAGATGTATCTGTAGGTATCATTTTCCAATAGAACTCTCAACATAATTTTTTGGGGCTTAGTTTCTTTTTTTTATGCAATAATGTATTGTGGTATTTATAGTTTCTACGGCTAAATGATTACCAGTTGGTTACCCCAGTCAAAGAGAGACAGACTGGTATCCAGACAGGCAGCCTTTATGACATCATTTTGCTTCCAAGAATTTAAGTGAACCTGGAGGTGCTATTCTGTCAGTTCTCACTTTTTACACATTTATAATTAAATACAGGATCATTATGTGCCCAAGGAAATTTTGCCCAAAAAAACGTTATTTGAAATATTTTTGTTAAAATGTCACTTCATTCACGTTTTCTCCTTAATTCTTAGGCTGTACATTGGGGGCAGGTGCTGATTGTGTGATAGAATTTGTTGCCATAGTACCAATGCTTAAGCCTTTTTTATTTAAGATTGAATTGTTAAGAATATTATTATTATTATTATTATTATTATTATTGATTATCTGCTAGAGAATATATGCATCTAATTCACTATAAAACGTGTATTTTTGATTCCTGATTTTTGCTGTATATCATGGCATTCCATAAAGCACATATTTATCGGTGCACAGAATGTGTTTTTAGTGTAATAACCACTAATTTCTAGCACATGTCTCTTTCCCAAGGAGAAGAGATTCCTAACTGCTTTTCTCACTTCCTCTGACCCATATATATGAATGACCCCGATAATAGCAGAGGTTATAAAGAATGTTGTTGTCATGTTACAGGTGTCTGAAATCCGAGGCTTTGTTGGAAATCCCAGCACATGTTACCAGTCCCATTACCGACACCCAGCAGCGAAGGTGCAGGTTGCATCTCGCAATAAACCAAAGCAGGATTCTCTCTAAAGTACTTAAAATTCCGCAGATGGGAAACCCAGTTGGATATTTTACAGTAAAACTGGCATTCAATCCGTAGATAAAAGAGACACCATAGAGGCGTATTTTACATGGTTTCCACTGCATTATTTCATCGTCTGTTAGAGATGATCATCCCCCCCGTATCTATACTGTCTGGAACGTATATATCTCAGGCATGCCTGCTGTGCTGTACTCTGCTGCTGCTGCTGGTGGGAAAATTCCAGCCTAGGCTGGTGATATATGAACCTTACGCCTTTATCTGTGTCTGGGCTACTGTGTTGTATAAGCATATATAACCTTTACTAAAAGGCTAGAAACGACCCTGAAGTATATTGAAACCAACAGGGCTGTTCAATCACAGAGCTGTATTGATGGGGAGGCAAGATTTAATGTTTAATTGTAATAGCAATTCCACATATAACCACTAGGGTGTCTGCAGTAACAATGATCCCTGACTGTATCCTTTCTGTGCTGATTTTGTAAGCAATCCTTTACGGGACTATGCGTTATATACCTTGTGCTTTACATTACTAGGGCATCTGGCTCGGCTTTGGACCCAGACTGAACAACATCTCATTCACCCGCCTTCCAGTGAAACAATCATATTCTATTTCTATCAAACATTTCCCGTGTTTCATCTTAAAGAATTCAGTGTCCTTAGCCAAATCAATCTATCGCAGGTCTAGAACCATATGAAGTAATGAATGTACTTATTCTAGTAATTTGGTATTAATCCATTAAAATGATTAATATAAAATGTATGTATGCTTAAGAATGTGTATGTATGTTTGTGAGAAGGCAATAATCTCGCGAACGGTACAACTGGTGTTGATTTTGAAACCTCAGTATTCCAAATCAGAATGGAGAGTAACACAATCCAGCAGGATACGGCTATTGTGGCTTGGAGACAGGATCGAATACACAACAGTGAGCACACCAATGGACTACCATTGTTATTCAAGACCTTTATCAATCTGGAGATCACCCAGGTTTGTGCTTAATTACTATTTTGGGTCTTTCAGTGCAGAACGTATTTTGGTCATCGACCAAACCCACAGTTTGTGTCCGGGACATGATAAGTAATCAGATGGCCAGTCGCTTTATCCTTTTGGCCATGATGAAGGACATAATGGGTCCAACCTCTACATTTCTCACCAAAAAGAGAAATTCCATTCACGTAAAAAAAAAAAAGGAAGATTATCAGAACCTGGCTGTCTTTGTAGGAAGTTTCAATGTAGAGGAGAAAATGCCCAGAGGAATGATTCCTTCGTGGCAACTCCAGACGCTAGTCGATCTACTAATGGAAAGCATTCCTCGTCATACAATCTGTTCCTGCTTATCGTACACATAACCTGGCACCCTTCCGTTTTTCAATCTCCTTGCTTCCATAACAAGCAAAAACATAGTAAAAACTTTTTTTTTCTCCACTCCGGTTCTTTCAAAAAACATTTAAGAGACAATGCTGAAATGCAATTTATAAGTTACTATATTTCCTTACTAACTCTTAAGATGTAACATTGTATCGCGTTTTAAAAACTGAGTTGCTGAGATACTTTTGTTGTTTTTTTAAATAACAGAGGATTTTTGGAGGGATTATGAAATTTAAGGTATTTAGCAAATCTTTGAGCATAATCCCTCTGTCAACTTGTTGGATGTGATAATGAAGAGGGAAGTGTTTATGTAGAGATTCTGGAGCCAAACAGACAGGAGGTCTTTCATAACCGATGTTCCTCTGACCAACCATGGGTTACTGTAAATAACTAGAATTATTGCAATATCTGAAATGCTGACTTGTTGACCCTCTCGTTTCGCATAGGAGGAAATCTTCTGGACAGAAATGGGGGGGATGTTAGTGACTAACCTGTACCTGACTCGGGAGGTTTGCATGGTCGATAATGGTCATCCTGATCGCAGCTGGTCACTTGGTAAATTGTTTTATAGTGAAGGATTTCGACCCCCGCCGGTTTGTTCTCAGCCCCAGTGTTGGAAATTTCTTGGCGAAACGCATCACACCTGCATGAAACACAAGCCAGACTTTATTCTAGAGCTTTTCTAGAAGAGGTTCTTTGAATTGATTGTATCCGATTCAGTTTCTTGTGTCTAAAATTGAGTGTTGCCTGCAAAGATGATAATCCTCTATACCCTAAAATTTTGTCTAAATGTACCATTGGCCATGTGAATCCAGCGCGTGGTCAACATATGAGTGACCATTTAGGACACTTGTCTTAATGATAGGGCCCAATTACTTGGTGGTAGCCAACGGTGTCTGTGAGCTGGTTACAGTCGGACAGATGGCTGTGTTAGGAACAAGGTTGCGTATTAGCTATCAGCAATTAGGTGGTTGTGTTAATTGCCACTGCAGTGCCCCATACAGCTTCACCAACAAAGAATGCATATTAAAGCACTTGAATACACATTCTTTAACCGAAGGGAAAAAGACTTATTTTAAGGAGAAGCCTCCGTGCTCTGCCCCTCTAATTGTCCAATTTTTCAGCCAGTTTGGCTGCTCAAAACAGCCAATCACTAAAAGGAAATTAAAGTGCGTACGACGCCTGGAGTGTCCCTTTAACTAGCTATGAATGTATTGGAAGAGATTTCAAGTTCTCTGAAACCGATATTCAGATACATAAATTCTTCCTCACTTTTGGAGGCTCTATTGGGGCTCCTACATTCCTATATTAAGCAAGCAGCATGCCTTTTCTGGGCCTTCATCTTCATTTGGGCTTCCGTACTGCTAAATCGGCTGGCAACATCCATTTCTTTTACCCGCTCTGGGGCCAAATACTTTGTGGAATGAGGCGTCTGGACTTCTCCCTCCCAAGGATCCTGGAAGAAGCATAAGATACACATGAACGTTAAATGTATCTATGACCTAGGGAACATGATATCGCATTTAGAACAGACTGTGAAACCTGGAAAGGTTTGAAAATATAAGGCCACTGACTTGTGGCAGTCAAAAATAATAACTTTAATGCATGGTAACAATGAAAAACAGCTAAATAAAGTAATAAAAATCCAATATAATTTATAAACCTATATGTTATGACCAGAGCCAGCCTTAAGTGTTCTGGCGCCCTGTGCGGACTACTCCTCTGGCGCCCCCCATCCCATCCCCTTCTCTGGTAGATGATATATCTCAAATGCAGGTGTCTGCTTTGTAGGGATTTCTTTCTTTATGATATGTTACCTTAATAAATTTGGATTTTGGATTAGAATTATACTGTCATCTTGGTTTCTTGATTTGAATGCACAAAAGAGTATTAAGGGAAGATATTCAAGCCTTAAACACTAAGCATTTTCATGATTTTCTTTTCTTGGATCTAAAGCTGTTGAAATTAAACATCCGCCTACGAAAATGGCATTAATTTCTAAGCGACCGAGCTGAGGGCGGATAATATGACGAGACAGAGAGAGATGAGTCGTGAATTCACAGAGAAAAAAGAAACAGAGAGATAAAAGTAGTTGGAATTGTGTGATGTGATCGTGTACTGCTGTTCTGATCAAAGGATCTCGTCTGAAAGATGTCTCCACTCACCTGGAAAACAGTGCTAACATTTTCCTATAAGGGCAAATAAAACAAGCGTGGTAAATAATAATACCGAGCTGTGTACTTTAAGAGCTATAACTCGATCATCTGGTTCTGTATGGAATGAAATATACATTTAAGCCGAATAAACCGGAGAAATCCCTGTGCCATCTCTGTTTAGTAAATGATGCCCATGTACCAAGACAAACATTCTAAGTATCTAAATGGAACGTTTCAGAATATGTGACATCAACATAATTTGAGTGAACATTCTACATTGTATTACAGTCCATTACACGTGTTCTGTACTTAACCATACTACTTAATGTTTATAAGATATACTGAAGAACACATGGGCAATGTGTGATGGACACCGACAGCGTTAAGTAACCGAAGAACCAAATCATCATAGTACCTTGTGTTTTTGTGACCTCCATGGAATTGAGGACACAAGAGGTTCCACGTTACCAGTTGTGGTCAAAGTGACACTGAGTGTTTCTTCCTGAGAAGGCGTATGAATTCTTGATCTCAGACTCTTCTCCTTCAAAGTCTCCTTTGTTAAAGAAGCATAAACTGAAAAGGTCTTTTCTTTTTGCTCGGCTGGAAGTGGGACCCTTTTGTTCAGCCAGCACCAAGTAGGATATGCTTCTGTGTTTAAAAGCGAGAAGCTGACCTGGGAAGCTTGCCCATTGTATTTTCCAGAGGCCACAGTCAGAGGCTTTGTAGCGTTTTTTAAGCTTTCCATTCCCTGAGCGCCCGTCAGTTTGGTTTGTTGGCTCATGGAAGCCTGGTCGGATTTCAGATTGTCTACACTATGTAACCTTATCTCCCGAGAATGTTCCGTAACCAGACTGATCAACTCATGGTCACCACTTCTAGATGCCATTTCATATTTTTCTCCTGAATTAATGCTCTGTGTCATCGTTGAATGTATCATATGGTTACTACCTCTGGGCTGCTGTAATATGTCATCTGGGCAATGAAGTTCAGACGATATTAAAAAGCTTCTACTAAAGGAAGGATCAAAATTTACTAATTGGACTTCATTCTGCTCCATGTTTGTGCTTTGGGTCTTGTCCAATGTGTCATGGTGGTTATTACCTTTCTGGTAATCCGGTGTCAATTCTTGTCCTTGGTTTACAGAAACAGTCAGTTGGCTCAGACGGGCCTTCAGAGAATGGGAATTAATGCCACAGGGATACATCATGATGATATTGTCTTCTGAAGGCAATGTATACAGTGGATCTACTTGACATGGGAATATAGACATGGATGGTGGACCGTCTTCAGTATGTACAGAATTCACAGAGCCGACCATAGTCTCTTCGAAAGACAGATTGTGGTCACTCTCCTGAGATACCTCAACAGGTTGTCCAACACAGGGTAGCTTTATTAGATACCTTGGAGAAAAAATATTTTCTTCCATTGTTGGTGAGACCTCAGTAGACTGTTGAGTGTCTTTTTCCATAATCTGGTTCTTGGCTGACAGTCTACCAAAAGACCTCCAGGCGATATATTTCAGATTAGGCTGAGAAGAAGAGCTTGGTTTATTCTCCTTCAACAGTTGTGGGTCACCTAACAAGGGTGTCATGTTGTCATGATGACCATACCTCCCATCTTCAATACTTTCAGAATGTACCTCTTCTTTTTGCAAAGGATCCACAGAACTTTTATAAGAGAGCACCTGGTCATTGCCATCATTATTATCTGTTACAAAGTGCTCTGAATTAACCACAGAAAACATGTCTTTCACCTCTGTAACCTTTAACTTTTTCCTCTCCGAGTAAATTCTTTTAGAGTTGTTAAAGGATTCCTTACGGAAAGACGCTGTGTTCTTATCTGTATATGAAACAGAAGAGACTTTGCTTTGTACCTCGGGTGAAATGATGCCCACATGTTTTAAGTCACTGTCACCGCCCTGATCTGTTAGAAGAGCTTGCGGAAATTCAGTCTGTATAGATGATACGCTGGTAGCGAGTTTGATTTCCAAGCCACACTCCTGCACATCCTTTTGGGTAACATCACAATCAATTCCAGATCGCATTGTGCTAGTTTTTTTGATACAATCTGAAGAGTCATGGAGGTTTTCACTTTGTGTCTGTGTTTCCATGTTCTTGATGGGTTCTTGGCTGATTTCAACTGAAGCTGTTTCTTGAGAACTTAATGGTGAGACTTTCACAGAAGAATGACGATTGTCACTGAAATTCACGGTGCCACCCACTG